>NW_026575275.1:167500-359236 GCF_028641065.1 Leucoraja erinaceus | reverse complement strand
GTACTTGTGCCTTACTTGGCTGTGTACATGCAGTATATTATCTCATTTGATTGAAATATACAGCATGGAAACAGGCCCTTCGGCCCACCGAGTCCACACCGTGCCCACGTCATCCCACTTTCACAGCCGTTCGTTCCACGCTCGGGACAATTCACAAAGCCGCACATCCGTGGGACACCCGGATGAAACTCAGAAATGTCACGTGGAGAACGTGCAAACTCCACAGTGGCAGCACCCGAAGAGGTCATGATGGAACCCGGGTCTCTGGCGCTGAGAGGCAGTGGTTCCACCTGCTGCACACTGTGTCGCCTCCTGATTTAATTGGATTTAGACAATAGACAATAGACAATAGGTGCAGGAGGAGGCCATTCGGCCTTTCGAGCCAGCACCGCCATTCAATGTGATCATGGCTGATCATCCCCAATCAGTACCCCGTTCCTGCCTTCTCCCCATATCCCCTGACTCCGCTATTTTTAAGAGCCCTATCTAGCTCTTTCTTGAAAGCATCCAGAGAACCTGCCTCCACCGCCCTCTGAGACAGAGAATTCCACAGACTCACCACTCTCTGTGAGAAAAAGTGTTTCCTCGTCTCCGTTCTAAATGGCTTACTCCTTATTCTTAAACTGTGGCCCCTGGTTCTGGACTCCCCCAACATTGGGAACATGTTTCCTGCCTCTAGCGTGTCCAAGCCCTTAACAATCTTATATGTTTCAATGAGATCTCTGGAACTCGCTGCCACAGAGAGTAGTCAAGGCCAGTTCATTGGCTATATTTAAGAGGGAGTTAGATGTGGCCCTTGTGGCTAAGGGGATCAGAGGGTATGGAGAGAAGGCAGGTACGGGATACTGAGTTGGATGATCAGCCATGATCATATTGAATGGCGGTGCAGGCTCGAAGGGCCGAATGGCCTACTCCTGCACCTAATTTCTATGTTTCTATGTTTCTATGAGATGCCCTCTCATCCTTCTAAACTTATTCTTAAACTGTGGCCCCTGGTTTTGGATTTAATTGGATAGCACACAAACACACAAAAGCTTTTCACTGTATGAATTCCACTTGCTGCGGAAACCAAGTCATTGGGTATATTTTAAGCGGAGATTGACATATCCTTCATTAGTAAGGTTGTCTAAGGTTATGGGGAGAAGGCAGGAGAATTGGGTTGAGAGGGAAAGATAGATCAGCCATAATTGAATAGCGGAGTAGACTAGATGGACTGAATGGCCTAATTCTGCTCCAATGACTTATGAACATGTTTAGCTTAGTTTAGAGATACAGCGCGGAAACAGGCCCTTCGGCCCAACGAGTCCGCGCCGACCAGCGATCCCCGCACACTAACACTATCCTACACACACACTAGGAACAATTTACAATTATACCAAGACGATTAACCTGCAAACCTGTAGGACTTTGGAGTGTGGGAGGAAACCGGAGCACCCGGAGAAAACCCACGCAAGTCACGGGGAGAACGTACAAACTCCGTACAGACGGCACCCGTAGTCGGGATCGAATCCGATATTGTATCTCGGTACGTGACAATAATAAACCAATCCAATAATTGAACAGTCCAAAAGGAGGAAGTATCTGAAAACAATTTCAGTCATGGAAAGGTTGTAATTTGTTTAAGAAGGAACTGCAGATGCTGGAAAATCGAAGGTAGACACAAAAGTGCTGGAGACACTCAGCGGGTACAGCAGCATCTACGGAGTGAAGGAAATAGGCAACGTTTCGGGACGAAACCCTTCTTCGGACTGGATTTTGGCCCAAAAAGTTGCCTATTTCCTTCGTTCCATAGATGCTGCTGCACCCGCTGAGTTTCTCCAGCATTTTTGTCTACAAAGGAAAGGTTGTAAGTGATCTAATGTCCGAGCACGTTGATAAAGTATGGACTGATGAAAGATTATTTGTTACCTTACAGAAGGATATGGAGGGAATGGAATGAATGAGATCATGGGCTTCAGGTTATTGAGGGTAGTCTGAAGAAGGGTCTCGACCCCGAAACATCACCCATTCCTTCTCCCCAGTGATGCTGCCTGTCCCGCTGAGTTACTCCATCTTTTTTAATGGCTACATTCAGGGTACAAGTTGGGAGGTCATGTTGCAGTTGTATAAGATGTTGTTGAGGCCGCATTTAGAGTATTGTGTTCAGTTCCGGGCACTATGCCATTGGAAAGATGTTGTCGAGCTGGAAAGGGTGCGGAGAAGATTTATGAGGATGTTTCCAGGTCTCGAGGGCCAGACCTCAAATCTCACTCCACCAATTGGTGCATGTGACAATAAATGTCCTTTGTCCTTTGTCCTTTGGGGAGGGATCTTATAGAAACATATAAAATTATTTAAAAAAAGGACTGGACAAGCCAGATGCAGGAAAAATGTTCCCAATGTTGGGCGAGTCCAGAACCAGGGGCCACAGTCTTAGAATAAAGGGGAGGTCATTTAAGACAAAGGCGAGAAAAAACGTTTTCACCCAGAGAGTTGTGAATTTGTGGAATTTCCTGCCACAAAGGGCAGTGGAGGCCAAATCACTGGATGCATTTAAGAGAGAGTTAGATAGAGCTCTAGGGGCTAGTGGAGTCAAGGGATATGGGGAGAAGGCAGGCACGGGTTATTGATAGGGGACGATCAGCCATGTTTTTTCACACAGCGAGTGGTGAATCTCTGGAAACTCTCTGCCACAGAGGGTAGTTGAGGCCAGTTCATTGGCTATATTTAAGAGGGAGTTAGATGTGGCCCTTGTGGCTAAGGGGATCAGAGGGTATGGAGAGAAGGCAGGTACGGGATACTGAGTTGGATGATCAGCCATGATCATATTGAATGGCGGTGCAGGCTCGAAGGGCCGAATGGCCTACTCCTGCACCTAATTTCTATGTTTCTATTTCTATGTTTCTATGATCACAATGAATTGCGGTGCTGGCTCGAAGGGCAATGACAATGAATGGTTTTGTATTGTATGTATTGTATTGTTGAAGGGCCGAATGGCCTCCTGCGCCTATCTTCTATGTTTCTATAGAGAGAGGTTGAGCAGGCTCAGATTTTATTCCTTGGAGCGCAGAACGATGAGGGGTGATCTTATTGAGGTGTACAAAATGATGAGAGGAATAGATCGGGTAGATGCACAGAGTCTCTTGCCCAGAGTTGGGGAATCGAGGTTTAAGATGAGGGGGGAAGGAATGAATAGGAACCTTACAGGTAACTTTAACACAAAGGGTGGTGGGTGTATGGAATGAGCCGCTGGAGGCAAGAGTGTTTTATTGTCATGTGTCCCAGATAGAACAATGAAATTCTTACTTGCAACAGCACGACAGAATATGTAAACACAGTACACTGTAAACAATATACAGTAAATGCTACTGAAAAAGTTCAGTGTGTGTGTAGATACACATACTCACATATACACATATATACATGGTAAATGGTAGGGAATTGAAGAATACAGTGGAACAGAGGGATCTGGGAATAACCGTGCATAGTTCCTTGAAGGTGGAATCTCATATAGATAGGGTGGTAAAGAAAGCTTTTGGTATGCTAGCCTTTATAAATCAGAGCATTGAGTATAGAAGCTGGGATGTAATGTTAAAATTGTACAAGGCATTGGTGAGACCAAATCTGGAGTATGGTGTACAATTTTGGTCGCCCAATTATAGGAAGGATGTCAACAAAATAGAGAGAGTACAGAGGAGATTTACTAGAATGTTGCCTGGGTTTCAACAACTAAGTTACAGAGATAGGTTGAATAAGTTAGGTCTTTATTCTCTGGAGCGCAGAAGGTTAAGGGGGGACTGGATAGAGGTCTTTAAAATGATGAGAGGGATAGACAGAGTTGATGTGGACAAGCTTTTCCCTTTGAGAATAGGGAAGATTCAAACAAGAGAACATGACTTCAGAATTAAGGGACAGAAGTTTAGGGGTAACATGAGGGGGAACTTCTTTACTCAGAGAGTGGTGGCGGTGTGGAATGAGCTTCCAGTGGAAGTGGTGGAGGCAGGTTCGTTGGTATCATTTAAAAATAAATTGGATAGGCATATGGATGAGAAGGGAATGGAGGGTTATGGTATGAGTGCAGGCAGGTGGGACTAAGGGAAAAAAGTTGTTCGGCACGGACTTGTAGGGCCAAGATGGCCTGTTTCCGTGCTGTCATTGTTATATGGTTATATGGTTATATATATATATATATATATATATATATATATGTATATATATATATATATATATAAAATAGATAATAGACAATAGACAATAAGTGTAATAGGCCATTCGGCCCTTCGAGCCAGTACCATAATTCAATATGATCATGGCTGAATCAGTACCCCTTTCCTGCCTTCTCCCCATACCCTCTGATTCCACTATCTTTAAGAGCTCTATCTAACTCTCTTGAAAGCATCCAGAGAACCGGCCTCCACTGCCCTCTGAGGCAGAGAATTCCACAGACTCAGAGTCTGTGTGAAAAATATATATACACGCGCACATAAACAAAACGATAACAGCGCACTAATAACAATAATCCTTCGGCCGCCTTCGGTGGTGGCTGACCATGGGTGTCTCCAGGGTGCTATTCCCTATATGGAGGACTCCTGTGCGTGACTTTGTTTAACGTGGGGAGACTGGTGCACAGACAGCCACCCCACGGTCCTTGACAGATCTGGGTCAGGATCCAGTGGCATGGAGTCCAAGACGACCGGAGACCCTTTTCTGCCGCAGCCTTCCCAGCCGTTGTGACGTTAGCTCCACTAAGGTCAGCCATCGTCCTCCGCCTGTTCCACCGCTGAGCTCTTGAATAACAATTATAGTCTACGTTAGATAATTATAAGCAGTTGAATAAGGGGTTGGAATTAATAAGCATTGGCTTCTTCCTGCTTCTTTTCGGACACATACGATTCATATATTTATAAATATTGTTTAAAAAAATAATTCAGAGCTTATTTGAGGTTGTAGTGTTGTAATGCCCCTGTCCCACTTAGGAAACCTGAACGGAAACCTCTGGAGACTTTGCGCCCCACCCAAGGTTTCCGTGCGGTTCCTAGAGGTTGCAGGTGGTTGCCGGAAGTTGCAGGTAGTGGAAGGTAAGAGCTTCCACTACCTGCAACCTCCGGCAACCACCTTCAACTAGCATCGCAACCGGCTTCAACTAAAAAATGACCGATTTTCAAAACGGCAACCTATTTTCAGTCGCGGCCGGTTTTGAATTTTGTTAAATAATTGCTGGAACATAAAAGAAGTGGAAACCACTTTTGACAATTAGGGAGACTGACAAAAACCTCCGGGAACCGCACGGAAACCTTGGGTGGGGTGCAAAGTCTCCAGAGGTTTCCGTTCAGGTTTCCTAAGTGGGATTAGGGCCGAATGGCTGTAGGGAAGAAGCTGTTCCTGAACCTGGACATTACAGGTTTCAGTGTCCTGTACTATCGCAATGTTTAAGAGACACTTAGACAGATACATTGATAGGTACATAAAATTGCTGGAGAAACTCAGCGGGTGCAGCAGCATCTATGGAGCAAAGGAAATAGACGACGTTTCGGGCCGAAACCCTTCTTCAGACTGATGGGGGGTGGGGGGGGGGGGAGAAGGAAGGAAAAAGGGAGGAGGAGGAGCCCGAGGGCGGGGGGATGGGAGGAGACAGCTAGAGGGTTAAGGAAGGGGAGGAGACAGCAAGGGCTAGCAAAATTGGGAGAATTCAATGTTAATGCCATCCGGACGCAAGCAACCCAGGCGGAATATGAGGTGCTGTTCCTCCAATTTCCGGTGTTGCTCACTCTGGCAATGGAGGAGACCCAGGACAGAGAGGTCGGATTGGGAATGGGAGGGGGAGTTGAAGTGCTGAGCCACCGGGAAGTCAGGTTGGTTATTGCGACGATCGCCCAACCTACGCTTAGTCTCCCCGATGTAAATCAGCTGACACCTAGAGCAGCGGATGCAGTAGATGAGGTTGGAGGAGATGCAGGTGAACCTTTGTCGCACCTGGAACGACTGCTTGGGTCCTTGAATGGAGTCGAGGGGGGAGGTGAAGGGACAGGTGTTGCATTTCTTGCGGTTGCAACGGAAAGTGCCCGGGGAGGGGGTGGTGCGGGAGGGAAGGGAAGAATTGACAAGGGAGTTGTGGAGGGAGCGGTCTTTGCGGAAAGCAGACATGGGGGGAGATGGGAAGATGTGGCGAGTGGTGGGGTCACGTTGGAGGTGGCGGAAATGGCGGAGGATTATGTGTTGTATTTGCCGGCTGGTGGGGTGAAAGGTGAGGACTAGGGGGACTCTGCCCTTGTTGCGAGTGCGGGGATGGGGAGAGAGAGCAGTGTTACGGGGTATGGATGAGACCCTGGTGTGAGCTTCATCTATGGTGGCGGAGGGGAATCCCCGTTCCCTGAAGAACGAGGACATTTCCGATGCCCTGGTATGGAACGTCTCATCCTGGGAACAGATGCGGCGTAGGCGGAGGAATTGGGAGTAAGGGATGGAGTCTTTACAGGGGGCAGGGTGGGAAGACGTGTAGTCCAGATAGCCATGTGAGTCAGTGGGTTTGTAATGTATGTCGGTCCATTGATACATTGTTAGGACAGGTTTAGAGGGAGATGGACCAAACGCAGGTAGATGGGACTAGTGTAGTTGGGACATATTGGTCGGTGTGGGCAAGTTGGGCTGAAGGGTCTGATTCCACACTGTATCACTCCATATAACAACATTTAAAAGGCATCCGAAAGCTCCCCTTCAAATCTCCTCTCTGGGCTCCATCCTGATATCCCATCATCATAGAGTATTCAGACATTTGCATGATCTCATATTAGGATCGGCAGCTTAAACCCTGCGATTTTATTTATTGGAGAGCAGAATGATGAGGGCGATCTCTTTTGATGTATTCAAGAGAGAGTTACATATATATATATCTTAGGGTTAATGGAATCAAGGGATATGGGGAGAAAGCAGGAACGGGGTACTGATTGGGGATGATCACAGTTTAAGAATAAGGGGTAAGCCATTTGGAACGGAGACGAGGAAACATTTCTTCTCACAGAGAGTTGTGAGTCTGTGGAATTCTCTGCCTCGGTGGAGGCCGGTTCTCTGGATACTTTCAAGAGAGAGCTAGATAGGGCGCTTAAAGATAGCGGAGTCAGGGGATATGGGGAGAAGGCAGGAACGGGGTACTGATTGGGGATGATCAGCCATGATCACATTGGATGGCGGTGCTGGCTCGAAGGGGCCGAATGGCCTACTCCTGCACCTATTGTCTATGTCTCTATGATAATATTGTACTGAGATGCAGTGAAAACTTTGTGTGTGTGTGTGTGTCATCAAGTCATATCATATGAGTACAATCTTTGGGTGCCCGCTCTACCACCCACCTAATGGAGCTGTGTCAGGGCCTGGCAGACATTGACGCCAACAGGGACAACAACCTGGCTGCTCAACGCCCACCCGGCCTGAGATCTAACTACTCCGTTGGTTTATTTATGTTTCATTCGCAAGAAGAAGAAGACTACAATTATAATTTCGCAAGTTCATAAGTGATAGGAGCAGAATTATCCATTCGGCCCATCAAGTCTACTCCACCATTCAATCATCATGGCTGATCTATCTTTCCCTCTTAACCTCTTTCTCCTGCCTTCGCACCATAACCCCTGACGCCCGTACTGATCAAGAATCCATCTACCTCTGCCGTAGAAATATCCACTGACTTGGCCTCCACAGCCCTCTGTGGCAAAGAATTCCACAGATTCACCACCCTCTGACTAAAGAAATTCCTCATTCATCTCCTTCCTAAAGGAATGTCCTTTAATTCTGAGGCTGTGTCCCTCTGGTCCTAGACTCTCCCACTAGTGGAAACATCCTCTCCACATCCACACTTAAAGATAGCGGAGTCATGGGATATGGGGAGAAGGCAGGAACGGGGTACTGATTGGGGATGATCAGCCATGATCACATTGAATGGCGGTGCTGGCTCGAAGGGCCGAATGGCCTACTCCTGCACCTATTGTCTATTGTCTATTGTCTATTGACTCTACCTATGCCTTTCACAAGCAAGTACAACATATCAGACTGATTCCTGGGATGTCAGGACTGTCTTATGAAGAAAGACTGGATAGACTTGGTTTATACTCTCTAGAATTTAGGAGATTGAGGGGGGATCTTATAGAAACTTACATAATTCTTAAGGGGCCGGACAGGCTAGATGCAGGAAGATTGTTCCCGATGTTGGGGAAGTCCGGGACAAGGGGTCGCAGCTTAAGGATAAGGGGGAAATCCTTTAAAACCGAGATGAGAAGAACTTTTTTCACACAGAGAGTGGTGAATCTCTGGAACTCTCTGCTACAGAGGGTAGTCGAGGCCAGTTCATTGGCTGTATTTAAGAGGGAGTTAGCATCCAGAGAACCTGCCTCCACCGCCCTCTGAGGCAGAGAATTCTACAGACTCACCACTCTCTGTGAGAAAAAGTGTTTCCTCGTCTCCGTTCTAAATGGCTTACTCCTTATTCTTAAACTGTGGCCCCTGGTTCTGGACTCACCCAACATCGGGAACATGTTTCCTACCTCTAGCGTGTCCAAGCCCTTAACAATCTTATATGTTTCAAAAGGATTCCCTCTCATCCTTCTAAACTCCAGGGTGTACAAGCCCAGCCGCTCCTTTTAAGAATAAAAGTAAGCCATTTAGAACGGAGACGGGGAAACACTTTTTCACACAGAGAGTGGTGAGTCTGTGGAATTCTCTGCCTCAGAAGGCAGTGGAGGCAAGTTCTCTGGATACTTTCAAGAGAGAGCTAGATAGGGCTCTTAAAAATAGCGGAGTCAGGGGATATGGGGAGAAGGCAGGAACGGGGTACTGATTAGGGATAATCAGCCATGATCACATTGAATGGCAGTGCTGGCTCGAAGGGCCGAATGGCCTACTCCTGCACCTATTGCCTGTTGTCTATTCTATCAACATATGACAGTCCCGCCATTCCGGGAATGACCCTGGTGAACCTACCCTTAATTGTAAGAATGTCCTTCCTCAAATTGACCAAAACTGCACACAGTACTCCAGGTGTGGTCTCACTAGGTTCCCTGTACAACTGTAGGAGGACCTCTTTGCTGCTAGACTCAGCTTTCTGGCACCATGCGTAAAAGACTGGGTGTTCAGGGAAGTGGCACTGTGCCATACTGCTGCCGCTGGAGTTGCAGGGGGGGGGGGGGGGGGTGTGTGTGAGTACACACCGGGAAGACCAGAATAGATAGGCCATCGGGCAATGGTAACGCATTCTGTCCAGCGTAGCAACTTTGTACACAACACCTCTCTCCAACCACCCAGAATGGCAACTCCCAGAGGAGCTACTGCAACCAAGGAAAAATACACCAACATGGCCAAATTCAACACCATTTTAGAGGAGTTCTTGTCCAAGTCGCCTAGGGCAATAAAAAGCATCAAAACAACAGCAGGCTTCAAAACATTGGACTAAGGTTGAGGTTAAAAAAAGAGGGCTCTTAAAGATAACGGAGTCAGGGGATATGGGGAGAAGGCAGGAACGGGGTACTGATTAGACAATAGAAAATAGGTGCAGGAGTAGGCCATTCAGCCCTTCGAGCCAGCACCACCATTCAATGTGATCATGGCTGATCATCCCCAATCAGTACCCTGTTCCTGCCTTCTCCCCATATCCCATGACTCCGCTATTTTTAAGAGCCCTATCTAGATGTTTCCTGGGATGTCAGGACTTTCATATGAAAAAAGACTGGATAGACTCGACTAGAATTTACTCGCTAGAATTTAGAAGATTGAGGGGGGTTCTTATAGAAACTTACAAAATTCCTCAGGGGTTGGACAGGCCAGATGCAGGAAGATTGTTCCTGATGTTGGGGAAGTCCAGGACAAGGGGTCACAGTTTAAGGCTAAGGGGGAAATATTTTAGGACCGAGATGAGAAAAACATTTTTCACACAGAGAGCGATGAGTCTGTGGAATTCTCTGCCACAGAAGGTAGTTGAGGCCACAGTTCATTGGCTATATTTAAGAGGGAGTTAGATGTGGCCCTTGTGGTTAAAGGTATCAGGGGGTATGGAGAGAAGGCAGGTACAGGATACTGAGTTGGATGATCAGCCATGATCATATTGAATGGCGTTGCAGGCTCGAATGGCCGAATGGCCTACTCCTGCACCTATTTTCTATTTTCTATGTTTCTAAATTATCGCAACTGAAAACATGGGTGAAATCTTTTCCAAGTTAGTTGAGGCAGGTACAACAACAACATTTAAATGTATGTTGAAGGTGAGGGGGGGGGGAAATTTAATAGGAATCTGAGGGGTATCTTTTTCACTGGAAGGTTGGTGGGTGTGTGGAACGAGCTGCCGGAGGAGGTAGTTGAGGCTGGGACTATCGCAACGTTTAAGAAACTGTTAGGTGCATGGAGAGGACAGGTTTTGGGGGATTTGGTCCCCAATGCAGGCAGGTGGGAAGGGACATGTTGGTCGGGGCGTGCGTGGGCAGGATGGGCCGAAGGGCCTGTTTCCACGCAGTTTCAATCTATGACCCTATTTAAAATACATTGGACAAGTGCATGGATAGGAAAGGCTTGAAGGAATATGGGGTAAACGTGGGCAGGTGGGACTATTGTAGATGGGGCATTTTTGTCGGCATGAGTGAGTTGGGCCGAAGGGCCTGATTCCACTCTATGAACCTCTAGCTCCTCATTGCCTCAAACTAACCTCCTTAGATTTTAGCGATACAGCGTGGAAACAGGCCCTTCGGCCCACCGAGTCCGTGCCAACCAGTGATCACCCCGTACACTAGTTCTATCCCACACACACTGGGGACAATTTACAATTTTACCAAAGCCAATGAACCTACAAACCTTTGGAATGAGGGAGGAAACTGGAGCACCCGGAGAAAACCCACGCAGCCACGGGGAGAACGTACAAACTCCGTACAGACAGCACCCGTCGTCCAATTTAATTTTTTTTTTTTATTATTAATTAATTTAATTATTAATTTTAATTAAATTAAAAACGGGGAGAACGTACAAACTCCGTACAGACAGCACCCGTCGTCTGTTCATAAGGTAATAAGATCATTGGTTCATAAGTCATAGGAGCAGACTTAGGCCATTCGGCCCATCAAGTCTACTCTGCCATTCAATCATGGCTGATCTATCTCTCCCTTCTAACCCCATTCTCCTGCCTTCTCCCCATAGGCCCTGACACCCGTACTAATCAAAAATCTAACTATCTCTGTCTTACAAATATCTATTGACTTGGCCTCTGCAGCCATCACAGGTCAGGATCGAACCTGGGTCTCTGGCCAGGGAAGGCAGCAACTCTACTGCTGCTACTGTGCTGCGCTACTGTGCTGCGCGACTGTGCTGCGCTACTGTGCTGCGCTACTGTGCTGCGCTAATGTGCTGCGCTAATGTGCTGCGCTACTGTGCTGCGCGGCTGTGCTGCGCGGCTGTGCTGCGCTGCTGTGCTGCGCTACTGTGCTGCGCTACTGTGCTGCGCTACTGTGCTGCGCTACTGTGCTGCGCTGCTGTGCTGCGCGCTGCTGTGCTGCGCGGCTGCGCGGCTGTGCTGCGCTGCTGTGCTGCGCTACTGTGCTGCGCTACTGTGCTGCGCCACTGTGCTGCGCCACTGTGCTGCGCCACTGTGCTGCGCTACTGTGCTGCGCTACTGTGCTGCGCTAATGTGCTGCGCGGCTGTGCTGCGCGGCTGTGCTGCGCGGCTGTGCTGCGCTACTGTGCTGCGCTACTGTGCTGCGCTACTGTGCCGCCCCAATTATGCTGGCAATCTTGTATCTCAATAGACAATAGGCGCAGGAGTCGGCCATTGGGCCCTTCGAGCCAGCGCCGCCATTCAATGTGATCAAGGCTGAACATTAACAACTAACAATACAAGGTTAATTCCCGGGATGGCGGGACTGTCACATGCTGAGAGAATGGAGCGGCTGGGCTTGTACACTCTGGAGTTTAGAAGGATGAGAGGGAATCTCATTGAAACATATCAGATTGTTAAGGGCTTGGACACGCTAGAGGCAGGAAACATGTTCCCCATGTTGGGGGAGTCCAGAACCAGGGGCCACACAGTTTAAGACTAAGGAGTAAAAGCCATTTAGAACGGAGACGAGGAAACACTTTTTCTCACAGAGAGTGGTGAGTCTGTGGAATTCTCTGCCTCAGAGGGCGGTGGAGGCGGGTTCTCTGGATGCTTTCAAGAGAGAGCTAGAAACATAGAAACATAGAAAATAAGTGCAGGAGTAGGCCATTCGGCCCTTCGAGCCTGCACCGCCATTCAATATGATCATGGCTGATCATCCAACTCAGTATCCTGTACCTGCCTTCTCTCCATACCCCCTGATCCCTTTAGCCACAAGGGCCACATCTAACTCCCTCTTACATATAGCCAATGAACTGGCCCCAACTACATTCTGTGGCAGAGAATTCCAGAGATTCACCACTCTCTGTGTGAAAAATGTGTTTTCTCATCTCAGTCCTAAAAGATATCCCCTTTATCCTTAAACTGTGACCCCTTGTCCTGGACTTCCCCAACATCGGGGAACAATCTTCCTGCATCTAGCCTGTCCAACCCCTTAAGAATGTTGTAAGTTTCTATAAGATCCCCCCTCAATCTTCTAAATTCTAGCGAGTAAATTCTAGTCGAGTCTATCCAGTCTTTCTTCATGTGAAAGTCCTGACATCCCAGGAAACAGCTAGATAGGGCTCTTAAAAATAGCGGAGTCAGGGGATATGGGGAGAAGGCAGGAACGAGGTACTGATTGGGGATGATCAGCCATGATCACATTGAATGGTGGTGCTGGCTCGAAGGGCTGAATGGCCTACTCCTGCACCTATTGTCTATTGTCTATTGTCTCTTGTTTCGGGTTGGGCCCCTTCCTCAGACTGTACTGCGCTATGTTCTATGTTGCATGCCACCCAAATGCTATTCCAAAGACGTGAATTAGCTTGCTATAAATGTTGGGTGGCACGGTGGTGCAGCGATAGAATGGCCTACTCCTGCACCTATTGCCTATTGTCTATTGTCTAATCAGTACCCCGTTCCTGCCTTCTCCCCAAATCCTCTGACTCCGTTATCTTTAAGAGCCCTATCTAGCTCTTTTTTTATCCTCAAGTATTAGTCCAATGGTTTCTGACCCCTTGCATTGACCTTGTGAATCACACTGCCCACTTTCCTTGCTTTTAGTTTTTCTTTCTATATCGGGACGGCTAAGTCAGTACTCTGGTCATTGACCGACCAATAGTTTATACAAATGATTCATTCTTCCCCCACCCACTTGCAAGGTCTAAAATGCAACTGGTGTTTCTTTACACAAAAGGGCACAGAGTGGTAGAGACCCTGGTTCAATGCTGACCACGGGTGCTGGCTGTGCAGACAGGATGATCAGCCACGATCACATTGAGTGGCGGAGCAGGCTCGAAGGGCCGAACGGCCTACTCCTGCACCTAGTGTCTACTGTCTGTTGCCCCTAGTGTGTAGAAACATAGAAACATAGAAATTAGGTGCAGGAGTAGGCCATTCGGCCCTTCGAGCCTGCACCGCCATTCAATATGATCATGGCTGATCATCCAACTCAGTATCCCGTACCTGCCTTCTCTCCATACCCCCTGATCCCCTTAGCCACAAGGGCCACATCTAACTCCCTCTTAAATATAGCCAATGAACTGGCCTCAACTACCCTCTGTGGCAGAGAGTTCCAGAGATTCACCACTCTCTGTGTGAAAAAAGTTCTTCTCATCTCGGTTTTAAAGGATTTCCCCTTTATCCTTAAGCTGTGACCCCTTGTCCTGGACTTCCCCAACATCGGGAACAATCTTCCTGCATCTAGCCTGTCCAACCCCTTAAGAATTTTGTAAGTTTCTATAAGATCCCCTCTCAATCTTCTAAATTCTAGAGAGTATAAACCAAGTCTATCCAGTCTTTCTTCATAAGACAGTCCTGACATCCCAGGAATCAGTCTGGTGAACCGTCTCTGCACTCCCTCTATGGCAATAATGTCCTTCCTCAGATTTGGAGACCAAAACTGTACGCAATACTCCAGGTGTGGTCTCACCAAGACCCTGTACAACTGCAGTAGAACCTCTCTGCTCCTATACTCAAATCCTTTTGCAATGAAAGCTAACATACCATTCGCTTTCTTTACTGCCTGCTGCACCTGCATGCCTACCTTCAATGACTGGTGTACCATGACACCCAGGTCTCGCTGCATCTCCCCCTTTCCCAATCGGCCACCATTTAGATAATAGTCTGCTTTCCCCTAGTGTGTGTAGGATAGTGTTAGTGTACGGGGTGATCGCTGGTCGGTGCGGTGGGCCGAAGGGCCTGTTTCCATGCAGTATCTCCAAGCTAAACTAAACTAAACTCAGCAGGTCAGGCAGCACACCAGGAGAACAAGGATAGGCGATGTTTCTGCTTCATACTGATTGTAGAGGAGGCGAGAGGGCAGCTGGGACAGGGAAGAGGCAGGACAAAGAGTGGCAGCTGATAGGTTGACATAGGAGGGGGGTGAGGGTGGATAGGGAGATGGATGGAGCAAGGTTCAGAGATAAGAAAGAAAGGTGTGAGACAGGTTGTGGAGTTGCGAATTGTAAAGCCAGAGGGAGGTAATTGGCAGGAGACTGTGGGTGAGTGGAGTGGAGAAATAGGTGGCAGTTCCCACCTATACAGTTGTATAGGGCTCTGGTGAGACCACATCTGGAGTATTGTGTACAGGTTTGGTCTCCTAATTTGAGGAAGGACATCCTTGTGATCGAGGCAGTGCAGCGTAGGTTCACGAGATTGATCCCTGGGATGGCGGGACTGTCATATGAGGAAAGATTGAAAAGACTAGGCTTGTATTCACTGGAGTTTAGAAGGATGAGGGGAATATCTTATAGAAACATATAAAATTATAAAAGGACTGGACAGGCTAGATGCGGGAAAAATGTTCCCAATGTTGGGCGAGTTCAGAACCAGGGGCCACAGTCTTAGAATAAAAGTGAGGTTATGTAGGACTGAGGTGAGATAAAACTTTTTCACCCAGAGAGTTGTGAATTTGTGGAATTCCCTGCCACAGAGGGCAGTGGAGGCCAAGTCACTGGATGGATTTAAGAGAGAGTTAGATAGAGCTCTAGGGGCTAGTGGAGTCAAGGGATATGGGGAGAAGGCAGGCACGGGTTATTGATAGGGGACGATCAGCCATGATCACAATGAATCTCAATCCTCAATCTTCTAAATTCTAGCGAGTACAAGCCGAGTCTATCCAGTCTTTCTTCATATGAAAGTCCTGACATCCCAGGAATCAGTCTGGTGAACCTTCTCTGTACTCCCTCTATGGCAAGAATGTCTTTCCTCTTTTGACTTGGCCTCCACAGCCTTCTGCGGCAATGAATTCCACAGACTCACCACCCTCTGAATGAATTCCTCTTCATTTCCTTTCCTAAGGTACTTCCCTTTATTCTAAGGCTGTGCCCTCTGGTCATAGAGTGTTATAGTGTGGAAACAGGCCCTTCAGCCCAACTTGCCCACACCAGCTAACATGTTCCAACTAGACTAGTCCAGCCTGCCTGCGTTTGGTCCATATCCCTCCAAACCTGTCCTTTCCATGTACCTAATTTGTTCCCGGTGTTGGGGAAGTCCAGAACACAGGGTCACAGTTTAAGGATAAGGGGGAAATCTTTTAGGACCGAGATGAGAAAAACATTTTTCACACAGAGAGTGGTGAATCTGTGGAATTCTCTCCCGCAGAAGGTAGTTGAGGCCAGTTCATTGGCTATTTTTAAGAGGGAGTTAGATGTGGCCCTTGTGGCTAAAGGGATCAGGGGGTATGGAGAGAAGGCAGGTACAGGATACTGAGTTGGATGATCAGCCATGATCATATTGAATGGCGGTGCTGGCTCGAAGGGCCGAATGGCCTACTCCTGCACCTATTGTCTATGTTTCTATGTTTCTAAGTCATTGGATATTTTTAATGCGGAGATTGACGGATTCCTGATCCGTGCGGGTGTCAGGGGTTATGGGGAGAAGGCAGGAGAATGGGGTTAGGAGGGAGAGATAGATCAGCCATGATTGAATGGCGGAGTAGACACGATGGGCCGAATGGCCTTAATCTGCTGCTATGACATGAATCCATTTTAAGAAATAGTAGTTCCTTAACTTTAGAGATACAACGCAAAACACGTCCTTGGGCCCAGCAATCACCCCGTACACTAGCACTATCTTGCACACTTTATAGTTCCTATTTACTGAAGAAAAATAAGTGTTCGGCACGGACTAGAAGGGCCGAGATGGCCTGTATTCCGTGCTGTAATTGTTATATGGTTATATGTTTTATAGTTACAATTAACCAACAAACCTGTACGTCTTTGGAGTGTTGGAGGAAACGGGAGCATCCGGATGAAAACCCACGCAGGTCACGGGGAGAGCGTGCAAACTCTGCACAGACAGCACCCGTCGGCAGGATGGAACCCGGGTCTCTGGCGCTGTGAGCGGCAACTCTACCGCTGCGCCAACGTGCCACCCCAGTGGGTGTTATCAGAATTCTATACAGACTGGGGCACGTTGGGCCAGATGTCTTTGTTGTGTTTTTGCATTGTGTCTATAATTCAGTGAATACCAGACGCAGCATATTAATCATAGTAGCGATAGCAGCGGCGACTCAGCCAAGATTAAAGGGAATGAGAATCGGGGCAACAAAATGTCCCATCGATCAGGAGCTGTAAGTACCGCCACAGATGGTGGGCAAGTAACAAGCCCAGTTACATTCCAACCAGCAAAATAATGAGTCGAGATTTTCATGGATAAGATGAGAATGGATTTGATTTAAAAAAAAAAAATTTCTTTAAAGCAATTACTGCACATAATAATCACGTTCAAAAATTCATTATTAACATTTGATAAATGTACAAATTCCACCGCACACTGGACACGTCCGAAATTGCCCATTTTTTAATCATCTGTCAGCGACTTTCAAGAGAGAGCTAGATAGGGCTCTTCAAGATAGCGGAGTCAGGGGATATGGGGAGAAGGCAGGAACGGGGTACTGATTGGGGATGATCAGCCATGATCACATTGAATGGCGGTGCTGGCTCGAAGGGCCGAATGGCCTACTCCTGCACCTATTGTCAATTGTCTATTGATTCGGGTTGGGCCCCTTCCTCAGACTGTACTGCGCTATGTTCTATGTTGCATGCCACCGAAATGCTATTCCAAAGACGTGAATTAGCTTGTTATAAGTGTTGGGCGGCACGGTGACGCAGCGATAGAGCTGCTGCCTCACAGTGCCAGAGACCATGGTTCGATCCTGACCACGGGTGCTGTCTCTACGGAGATCTTCTCCGAGATATTCGGTTTCCTCCCACACTCCAAAGACGTCCAGGTTTGTAGGCTAATTAGCTTGGTGCAAATGTAAAATTGTCCATATGTGTGTGGGGTAGTGTTAACGTGTGGAGATCGCTGGTCGGTGGGCCTTAAGGCCTGTTTCCGGGCTGAATCACTAAATTAAATTAAACTAAACTAAACTATACTATACTTGGATGAAGGGATTCAAAGTAACATTAGCAAATTTGCAGACGACACAAAGCTGGGCGGCAGTGTGAACTGTGAGGAGGATGCTATGAGAATGCAGGGTGACTTGGACAGGTTGGGGGAGTGGGCCGATGCATGGCAGATGAAGTTTAATGTGGATAAATGTGAGGTTATCCACTTTGGTAGCAAAAACAGGAAGGCAGATTACTATCTAAATGGTGTCAAGTTGGGAAAAGGGGAAGTACAATGGGATCTGGGGGTCCTTGTACATCAGTCTATGAAAGTAAGCATGCAGGCACAGCAGGCAGTGAAGAAAGCGAATGGCATGTTGGCCTTTATAACAAGAGGAATCGAATATAGGAGCAAAGAGGTCCTTCTGCAGTTGTACCTAGTGAGACCGCATCTGGAGTATTGTGTGCAGTTTTGGTCCCCTAATTTGAGGAAGGACATTCTTGCTATTGAGGGAGTGCAGCGTAGGTTTACAAGGTTAATTCCTGGGATGGCAGGACTGTCATATACTGAGAGAATGGAGCAGCTGGGCTTGTACACTCTGGAGTTTAGAAGGATGAGAGGAGACCTCATTGAAACATATAAGATTGTTAAGGGCTTGGACACGCTAGAGGCAGGAAACAAGTTCCCGATGTTGGGGAAGTCCAGAACGAGGGGCCACAGTTTAAGAATAAGGAGTAAACCATTTAGAAAGGAGACGAGGAAACACTTTTACTCACAGAGAGTGGTGAGTCTGTGGAATTCTCTGCCTCAGAGGGCGGTGGAGGCCGGTTCTCTGGATGCTTTCAAGAGAGAGCTAGATAGGGCTCTAGGGGATATGGGGAGAAGGCAGGAACGGGGTAATGATTGTGGATGATCAGCCATGATCACATTGAATGGCGGTGCTGGCTCGAAGGGCCGAATGGCCTCCTCCTGCACCTATTGTCTATTGTCTAAACTAAACTCTACTAAACTAAAGTAAACCTCCATGCTTGCCCAGATTGTGAATGTAACTGGTCGATGGTCTTTCTGAGTTTCCAGGACTCCAGGCAGACCACGGCCCACTTCAGGACGTACGTGGAAAACCACACCAGACACTCGGACGACTTGAGTCGTAAACAAATACGGATCTACCAGCTATACAGCCGGACCAGCGGCAAACACGTCCAGGTGCTGGGCAAGAAGATCAACGCCAACGGGGAGGACGGTGGCAAATACGGTAAACCACTTGCCCAGTGCAGCCATAAGGTCACAACGTCATAACTGATAGGAGCAGAATTAGGCCATTCGGCCCATCAAGTCTACTCCACCATTCAATCATGGCTGATCTATCTCTCCCTCCTAACCCAATTCTCCTGCCTTCTCCCCGTAACCCCTGACACCCGTACTAATCAAGCAGAAGCCCGAACAGTGTGGGTTAGCGGAGGCCTGTTACTTTAACGCAAAATGCTGGAGGAACTTAGCGGGACAGGCAGCATCTGTGGAGAGGAGGGTGGGGATGACTGTTCTTCAGCTGTGCTTCAGTGTAAACCAGCATCTGCAGTTGCCTCCTGCACAGCCATTCTTAGTTTAGTTAGTATGGTTTTAGTTGAGTTTAGTTTAGTTTAGTTTAATTTAGTTTAGTTTACTTTAGTTTAGTTTAGTTTAGTTTAGTTTGGTTTGGTTTAGTTTAGTTTAGTTTAATTTAGTTTAGATTAGTTTAGTTTAGTTTACTTTAGTTTAGTTTACTTTAGTTTAGTTAAGTTTAGTTTAGTTTAATTTAGTTTAGTTTAATTTAGTTTAGTTTAATTTAGTTTAGTTTAGTTTAATTTAGTTTAGTTTAATTTAGTTTAGTTTAGTTTAATTCAGTTTAATTTAGTTTAGTTTAGTTTAATTTAGTTTAGTTTAATTTAGTTTAGTTTAATTTAGTTTAGTTTAGTTTAGTTTAGTTTAATTTAGTTTAGTTTAGTTTAGTTTAATTTAGTTTAGTTTAATTTAGTTTAGTTTAGTTTAGTTTAGTTTAGTTTAGTTTAATTTAGTTTAGTTTAATTTAGTTTTGTTTAAGTTTAGTTTAGTTTAGTTTAGTGTAGTTTAGTTTAGTTTAGTTTAGTTTAGTTTAATTTAGTTTAGTTTAGTTTAATTTAGTTTAGTTTAGTTTAGTTTATTTAGTTTAGTTTAGTTTAGTTTAGTTTAGTTTAGTTTAGTTTAGTTTAGTTTAGTTTAGTTTAGTTTAATTTAGTTTAGTTTAGTTTAGTTTAGTTTAGTTTAATTTAGTTTAGTTTAATTTAGTTTTGTTTAGTTTAGTTTAATTGAGTTTATAGTCACGTGTAACGAGGTACAGTGAAAAGCTTTTGTTGCGTGCTATCCTGTCAGTACAAAGACAATCCATGACTACAATCGAGCCAGAATCAAACCCAGATCTCTGGCGCTGTTAGTCAACAACTCTACTGCTGCGCCACTGCACCGCCCTGCATTAACCTCTGACCTTTTGTTAATCTCTGACCATCTGCCTATCAACCACCCCCCCCCCCCCTCGGCTATGTCCACCTATTACCTGGCATGCTTTGTTCTGCATTTTCTCTCTAACAGCTTTCTTCCCACCCCCCCCCCCCCACCAACCCCACCTCAATCAGCTTGAAGTAGCGTCCCGACCCGAAATGTCACCTATCCATGTTCTCCAGAGATACTGCCTCACCTGCTGAGTTACTCCAGCACTTACAAAACTTACAAAACTCGTAAGGGGTTGGACAGGCTAGATGCAGGAAGATTGTTCCTGATGTTGGGGAAGTCCAGAACAAGGGGTCACAGTTTAAGGATAAGGGGGAAATCTTTTAGGACCGAGATGAGAAACACATTTTTCACACAGAGAGTGGTGAATCTCTGAAACTCTCTGCCACAGAAGGTAGTTGAGGCCACAGTTCATTGGCTATATTTAAGAGGGAGTTAGATGTGGCCCTTGTGGCTAAAGGGATCGGGGGTATGGAGAGAAGGCAGGTACGGGATACTGAGTTGGATGATCAGCCATGATCATATTGAATGGCGGTGCAGGCTCGAAGGGCCGAATGGCCTACTCCTGCACCTATTGTCTATGTTTCTATGTTTGTGTCATTTCTTTGCTAAATCAACATGCACTCAAGATAGACACAAAATGCTGGAGTGACTTAGTGGGTCTGACCGCACCTCTGGAGAACCTTTCCAGTCTCGACCCGAAACGTCACCCATCCCTTCTCCCCAGAAATGCTGCCTGTCCCGCTGAGTTACTCCAGCTTTCTGTGTCTATCTTCGGTTTAAACCAGCATCTGCAGTTCCTTCCTACACTCAACATGCACTCAGATAGGTCCCATGGTTGATAGGTTATCACAGCAGCCTGGAGGTGAAGCAGTGATCATGATCTAGCAACATAGAAACATAGAAAATACGTGCAGCAGGAGGCCATTCGGCCCTTCGAGCCAGCACCGCCATTCATTGTGGTCGTGGCTGATCTTCCCCTATCAATAACCCGTGCCTGCCTTCTCCCCATATCCCTTGACTCCACTAGCCCCTAGAGCTCTATCTAACTCTCTCTTAAATCCATCCAGTGACTTGGCCTCCACTGCCCTCTGTGGCAGGGAATTCCATAAATTCACAACTCTCTGGGTGAAAAAGTTTTTTCTCACCTCAGTCTTAAATGACCTCCCCCTTTATTCTAAGACTGTGGCCCCTGGTTCTGGACTCGCCCAACATTGGGAACATTTTTCCTGCATCTAGCTTGTCCAGTCCTTTTATAATTTTATATGTTTCTATAAGAATTCCCCTCATCCTTCTAAACTCCAGTGAATACAAGCCTAGTCTTTTCAATCTTTCCTCATATGACAGTCCCGCCATCTCTTTGAAAAGCTGCGATCTCTTTTAATTGGCATACCTTTAAAGGTGGCTTTAACGTTCATCCATAAACACGGTGTCCTTTCAAATCTCATAACCTTTGTAATTGTTTCTTATTCACACAAAGGGTGGTGGGTGTATGGAACGAGCTGCCAGAGGAGGTAGTTGAGGCAGGGACTATCCCAACGTTTAAGAAACAGTAAGACAGGTACATGGATAGGACAGGTTCGGAGGGATATGGACCAAACGCGGGCAGGTGGGACTGGTGTAGCTGGGACATGTGGGTGAGTTGGGCTGAAGGGCCTGTTTCTACGCTGAATCACTCTATGACTATGTGACCTCCGAACAACACCCCTTATTCTTTCCTGACCCCTTTCTTCTTTGGGTCCCACCTGGAAGTGTATTCTCCCCTTCCCCCTACTCTCTCTCCCTCCTCTTCCACCTATCTTCCGTCCTCTGGCTTCATAATTCGCAACTGTTCAGTCATAAACAATAGACAATAGGTGCAGGAGTAGGCCATTTGGCCCTTCGAGCCAGCACCGCCATTCAATGTGATCATGGCTGATCATCCCCAATCAGTACCCCCCGTTCCTGCCTTCTCCCCATATCTCCTGACTCCGCTATCTTTAAGAGCCCTATCTAGCTCTCTCTTGAAAGCATCCAGAGAACCGGCCTCCACCGCCCTCTGAGGCAGAGAATTCCACAGACTCAGATTCAGATTCAGATTCAGATTCAGATTCAATTTTAATTGTCATTGTCATTGTCAGTGTACAGTACAGAGACAAAGAAATGCATTAAAATGCAAATGAGAGATTCACCACTCTCTGTGCGAAAAAAAGTGTTTCCTCGTCTCCATTCTAAATGACTTACTCCTTTTTCTTAACGTTCTTAGTGATAGAGTTAGAGAGTGATACATCGTGGAAACAAGTCCTTCGGCCCAATTTGCAACCAACTTGCACACCGACCAACATGCCCCATCTACACCGGCCCCACCTGCCTGCGTTTGGCCCACATCCCTCCAAACCTGTCCCATCCTATCAACAACTCGATAGCGGTCCTGAGCTACCACCTACCTCATTGGAGATCCTCGGACTATCCTTGATCGGACTTTACTGGACTTTACCTCGACCTAAACGTTATTCCCTTTATCTGTACATTATCTGTAGCTCGATCGTAATCATGTATAATGTGGTTCCTCTGACTGGTTAGTACACAACAACCTCGGTACATTTAACATGAAGGGTCTCGAATCCGAGTCCTTTTCTCAAGAGATGCTGTCTGACCCTCTGAGTTACTCCAGCATTCTGTGTCTATCTTCAGTGTAAACCTGCATCTGCAGTTCCTTCTGATAAACTATCCTTGTACCTGTCCATGTGTTGATTAAATGCCTCAACTACCTCCTCCGGCAGCTCGTATTAATACTCCCACCACCCTTGGTGTAAAAAAAGCTACCCCTCAGATCCCTAGTACATCTTTCCCCACTCACCTTGATCCTATGTCCTCTGGTTCTCATAGGCATAGTAACATAGGCAATAGGTGCAGGAGTAGGCCATTCAGCCCTTCGAGCCTGCACCGCCATTCAATATGATCATGGCTGATCATCCAACTCAGTATCCCGTACCTGCCTTCTCTCCATACCCTCTGATCCCCTTAGTCACAAGGGCCACATCTACCTCCCTCTTAAATATAGCCAATGAACTGGCCTCGACTACCCTCTGTGGCAGAGAGTTCCAGAGATTCACCACTCTCTGTGTGAAAAAAGTTCTTCTCATCTCGGTTTTAAAGGATTTCCCCCTTATCCTTAAGCTGTGACCCCTTGTCCTGGACTTCCCCAACATCGGGAACAATCTTCCTGCATCTAGCCTGTCCAACCCCTTAAGAATTTTGTAAGTTTCTATAAGATCCCCTCTCAATCTCCTAAATTCTAGAGAGTATAAACCAAGTCTATCCAGTCTTTCTTCATAAGACAGTCCTGACATCCCAGGAATCAGTCTGGTGAACCTTCTCTGCTCTCCCTCTATGGCAATAATGTCCTTCCTCAGATTTGGAGACCAAAACTGTACGCAATACTCCAGATGTGGTCCCAATCACATTGAATGGCGGTGCTGGCTCGAAGGGCCGAATGGCCTACTCAGCCCTCTCATCCTTCTAAACTCCAACTGATGCTGGGTAACAGTCGTTAGTCCATCACTTTAGTTTATAGAGACTTTGTATTTTTTATTGTGCAAGCTCAGCACTTTAAAGTACCAAGTATGCACTTTCATCCCGACTGAGTGTAAGTCAGCCTGCCCCAATAATATTGCATCAGTGCTTATTGAATGACCCGACTGTATCTATCTGGGAGCCTAAGGGGAGAGTGAGGCGTGTATGCTGATTTCATTTACATGCACAGAGCTCTTTATATTTACACTGGGCCAATTAGTCTCCTTATGTAAGCACCTGTCCATGAATTAAATAGGAACCTGTCGGAAGAAACTGCAGGTGTTGCATTAAGCCGAATATAGACACGAAAAGCTGGAGTAACTCAGCGGGTCAGGTAGCATCTTTGGAGAGAAGGAATAGGTGACGTTTTGGGTCGAGACACTTTGTACTGTGGCACTTAAAGGTAGCTTACAACCCTTATTGAAGATAGACTCAAGATGCAAGATGCTCAGACTGGTCATAGAGTGAGAGAGTGATACAATGTGGATACAGGCCCTTCGGCCCAACTTGCCCACACTGGTCCCAGCTATACTAGCCCCATCAGCCAGCATTTGGTCCATATTCCCTTTGAGAATAGGGAAGATTCAAACAAGAGGACATGACTTCAGAATTAAGGGACAGAAGTTTAGGGGTAATATGAGGGGGAACTTCTTTACGCAGAGAGTGGTGGCGGTGTGGAATGAGCTCCCAGTGGAAGTGGTGGAGGCAGGTTCATTGGTATCATTTAAAAATAAATTGGATAGGCATATGGATGAGAAGAGAATGGAGGGTTATGGTACGAGTGCAGGCAGGTGGGACTAAGGGGAAAAAAATTTGTTCGGCACGGACTTGTAGGGCCGAGATGGCCTGTTTCCGTGCTGTAATTGTTATATGGTTATATGGTTATATCCCTCCAAACCTATCCTATCCATGTAACTGTTTCTTGAAATGTTGGGATAGTCCCAGGCTCAACCACCTCCTCTGGCAGCTCGTTACATGTCACTGAATCTGGAGGTGAGGGTGGTGAATCTGTGGAATTCTTTGTCACAGAAAGCTGGGGAGGCCAAGTCAATGGATATTTTTAAGGCAGAGATAGATAGTGCGGGTGTCAGGGGTTATGGAGAGAAGGCAGGAGAATGGGGTTAGGAGGGAGAGATAGATCAGCCATGATTGAATGGTGGAGTAGACTTGATGGGCCGAAATGGTCTGATTCTGCTGCTATCACTTATGAACTCATGAACTTGTCAACTAAACTCAACTAAGCAAAACCCCACACACGGACATCAGCCGAGGTCAGGATCGAACCAGGGCCTCTGGCACTGTGAGGCAGCAGCTTTACCAGCTAGGGCTAGTGCTAAACACTGACCATAACACCGCAGGCCAGGCAGCCCTTGGCTGTTTACAGCGGGAAAGAGGAACATACCACTGAAGCAGTTGCCGCGCTGTTTATCTAGTGAGTCTTTGGTACAGAAAGCAGAACTCAGACCAAGGTAGCCACAAGCACTGGCAGTGGAGGCCCTGCAATGTTCTCATCTGTACACGGCAGGCGAGAGGTCACATCAGAGGCAGAATCGAGCTTGGGCCTCCCAAGCTGAAGGCCGACACAAAACGCTGGAGTAACTCGAAGATAGACACAGAAAGCTGGAGTAACTCATAAGGTCAGAAGTGATAGTAGGATTAGGCCATTCGGCCCATCAGGTCTACTCCGCCATTCAATCATGGCTGATCTACCTCTCCCTCCTAACCCCATTCTCCTGCCTTCTCCCCATAACCTCTGACACCCGCACTAATCCAGAATCTATCTATCTCTGCCTTAGAAATATCCACTGACTTGGCCTCCGCAGCCGTCTGTGGCAAAGAATTCCACAGATTCACCACCCTCTGACTAAATAAAGTTCTCCTCATCTCCTTCCTAAAAGAACGCGCTTTAATTCTGAAGCTATGACCTTTGGTCCTAGACTCTCCCACTAGTGGAAACATAGAAACGTAGAAACATAGAAAATAGGAGCAGGAGTAGGCCATTCGGCCCTTTGAGCCTGCACCGCCATTTAATATGATCATGGCTGATCATCCAACTCAGTATCCTGTACCTGCCTTCTCTCCATACCCCCTGATCCCTTTATCCACAAGGGCCACATCTAACTCCCTCTTAAATATAGCCAATGAACTGTGGCCTCAACTACCTTCTGTGGCAGAGAATTCCAGAGATTCACCACTCTCTGTGTGAAAAAGGTTTTCCTCATCTCGGTCCTAAAAGATTTCCCCCTTATCTTTAAACTGTGACCCCTTGTTCTGGACTTCCCCAACATCGGGAACAATCTTCCTGCATCTAGCCTGTCCAACCCCTTAAGAATTTTGTAAGTTTCTATAAGATCCCCCCTCAATCTTCTAAATTATAGCGAGTACAAACCGAGTCTATCCAGTCTTTCTTCATATGAAAGTCCTGATATCCCAGGAATCAGTCTGGTGAACCTTCTCTGTACTCCCTCTATGGCAAGAATGTCTTCCCTCAGATTAGGCAGAGAATTCCAGAGACTCACTACTCTCTGAGTGAAAAATGATTTCCTCATCTCTGTCCTAAAATATTTCCCCTTTATCCTTAAACTGTTAACCCTTAAACATCTCTTAAACATCCTCTTCATATCGACTCTATCCAAGCCTTTCACTATTCTGTACGTTTCAATGAGGTCCCCCCTCATTCTTCTAAAATCCAGCGAGTACAGGCCCAGGGCCGACAAACGCTGATCATATGTTAACCATGTCTTTAGGGATGTGGAAGGAGACCTCAGCACGCCCAGGAAACTCGAGTGTATCTGGAGATGCTACCTGACCCACAGGGTTACTCCGGCACTTTGAGTCTACCTCCGGCGTAAACCAGCATCTGCAGTTCCTTCCTGCACATTTTGCCCAGCTCCACATATAACCATATAACCATATATACAATTACAGCACGGAAACAGGCCATCTCGACCCTTCTAGTCCGTGCCGAACACGTATTCTCTCCTAGTCCCATATACCTGCGTTCAGACCATAACCCTCCATTCCTTTCCCATCCATATAACTATCCAATTTACTTTTAAATGATAAAAACGAACCTGCCTCCACCACCTTCACTGGAAGCTCATTCCACACAGCTACCACTCTCTGAGTAAAGAAGTTCCCCCTCATGTTACCCCTAAACTTCAGTCCCTTAATTCTCAAGTCATGTTTTTCACACAGAGAGTGGTGAATCTCTGGAACTCTCTGCCACAGAGGGTAGTTGAGGCCACAGTTCATTGGCTATATTTAAGAGGGAGTTAGATGTGGCCCTTGTGGCTAAGGGGATCAGGGGGTATGGAGAGAAGGCAGGTACGGGATACTGAGTTGGATGATGAGCCATGATCATATTGAATGGCGGTGCAGGCTCGAAGGGCCGAATGGCCTACTCCTGCACCTAATTTCTATGTTTCTATGTTTCTATGTCCCCTTGTTTGAATCTTCCCTACTCTCAGTGGGGAAAAGCTTGTCCACGTCAACTCTGTCTATCCCACATGCCAAATCTCCTCAAGGTATGCCTACTTTGAAGAAGTTCGCCAGAGATGCTGCCTGGCCTGCTGAGCTACCCCAGCCACTTTGCTCTTGCCTTCCAAATTAAACATCGGGTGCCGGGAATGAGAGAAATTCCACAACTCCGCATGCTTGGGAGGTCAGAGTCACAGCATGAAGGATCTTGGAGCTGGCTGATGAAATGGGTTATAGAATCATAGAGTCTAGATTGTGGTGGAGGGGGAGGCGGGAGAGAGAGCTGGAAGAGAGGTGGGGAAAGGACAATAGACAATAGACCATTGGTGCAGGAAGGAGGAGGCCATTCGGCCCTTCGAGCCAGCAGCGCCATTCACTGTGATCATGGCTGATCATCCACAATCACTTCTCCGTTCCTGCCTGGTGTGAGTGATAGATAGGTGGATGCAGGTGAGAGGTGGGATTTTTGATGGGTCGATGCTTGGACAAGTTCTAGAGACGGAAAGACTAAGATTGTGACAGTAGAACTGAGAGGAATAGATCAGTTAGACGCACAGAGTCTCTTCCCCAGAGGCGAGGAATCGAGAATCGGCATAGCTTCAAGGTGAGAGGGGGGAATGATTTACTGGGAGCCTTAGAAACATAGAAACATAGAAATGAGGTGCAGGAGTAGGCCATTCGGCCCTTCGAGCCTGCACCGCCATTCAATATGATCATGGCTGATCATCCAACTCAGTATCCCGTACCTGCCTTCTCTCCATACCCCCTGATCCCCTTAGTCACAAGGGCCACATCTATCTCCCTCTTAAATATAGCCAATGAACTGGCCTCGACTACCCTCTGTGGCAGAGAGTTCCAGAGATTCACCACTCTCTGTGTGAAAAAAGCTCTTCTCATCTCGGTTTTAAAGGATTTCCCCCTTATCCTTAAGCTGTGACCCCTTGTCCTGGACTTCCCCAACATCGGGAACAATCTTCCTGCATCTAGCCTGTCCAACCCCTTAAGAATTTTGTAAGTTTCTATAAGATCCCCTCTCAATCTCCTAAATTCTAGAGAGTATAAACCAAGTCTATCCAGTCTTTCTTCATAAGACAGTCCTGACATCCCAGGAATCAGTCTGGTGAACCTTCTCTGCACTCCCTCTATGGCAATAATGTCCTTCCTCAGATTTGGAGACCAAAACTGTACGCAATGCTCCAGGTGTGGTCTCACCAAGACAATGTACAACTGCAGTAGAACCTCCCTGCTCCTATACTCAAATCCTTTTGCTATGAAAGCTAACATACCATTCGCTTTCTTCACTGCCTGCTGCACCTGCATGCCTACTTTCAATGATTGGTGTACCATGACACCCAGGTCTCGCTGCATCTCCCCTTTTCCTAGTCGGCCACCATTTAGATAATAGTCTGCTTTCCTGTCTTTGCCACCAAAATGGATAACCTCACATTTATCCACATTATACTGCATCTGCCAAACATTTGCCCACTCACCCAGCCTATCCAAGTCACCTTGCAGTCTCCTAGCATCCTCCTCACAGCTAACACTGCCCCCCAGCTTAGTGTCATCCTTAGCGGTAACCTTTTTCACGCAAAGGGTGGTGGGTGTATGGAACGAGCTGCTGGAGGAGGTCGTTGAGGCTGGGACTATCGCAACAATTAAGAAACAGTTAGACAGGTACATGGATAGGACAGGTTTGGAGGGATATGGGCCAAGCGCAGGGAGGTGGGACCAGTGTAGATGGGACATGTTGGTCGGTGTGGGCAAGTTGGGCCGAAGGGCCTGTTTCCACGCAGGTGGGACTAGTGTAGCTGGGAAAATTGGGCCGAAGAAATAGAAACAGAATGTGGTTGAGAGGGAAAGATAACTTGGTTCTAATAATTATGGTCTTATGATGTTTACTGGGCCTGTTTCTGCTCTGTATCACTAAAGTAGACGAATCTGAACTAAAACTAGTGGGCTGTCAGGGTGCAGCGGTAGAGTTGCTGCCTTACAGCATTTGCAGCGCCAGAGACCCGGGTTCCATCCCAAACTGTACGGGGTTTGTACGTTCTCCCCCCGTGACCAGCGTGGGTTTTCTCCGAGATCCTCCGTTTCCTCCCACGCTCCAAAGACGTACGGGTTTGTAGGTTAATTGGCTTTGGTGTCATTGTAAATTGTCCCCTGTGTGTGTGTGTGTAGGATAGGGTCAGCGCGCGGGGGATTTGCTGGTCTGTGCGGACACGGTGGGCCGAACGGCCTGTTTCCGCGCTGTATCGCTGAACTAAACTGAAACGAGTGTATCGGGTGATGGTCGGTCGAGTCTGTACTCATTGTTACAGGCACTTACTCCGTATTTCCTTCTTCTGCTCACGTTACAGCTCTTCTGGTGGTGGAGACCGACACCTTTGGTAGTCACGTGAGGATCAAGGGGAAAGAGACCGGCCACTATATCTGCATGAGCAAACGTGGGAAGATTCTCGGCAAGGTAACGGCTGTAGTCCAAGCACTGGGCCCACACAAGCTCTGTCTTGCCTTCCTTCTTCAGTATAGATTGGAGATACAGTATGGTGATAGGCCCTTCGGCCCATCCAGTCCGCGCCGACCAACGATCACCCACCCCCCCCCCCCCCACCCACCCCCCCTCCCGTGCATTAGTCTGGTCTCCAAATCTGAGGAAGGACATTATTGCCATAGAGGGAGTGCAGAGACGGTTCACCAGACTGATTCCTGGGATGTCAGGACTGTCTTATGAAGAAAGACTGGATAGACTCGGCTTGTACTCGCTAGAATTTAGGAGATTGAGGGGGGATCTTATAGAAATTTACAAAATTCTTAAGGGGTTGGACAGGCTAGATGCAGGAAGATTGCTCCCGATGTTGGGGAAGTCCAGGACAAGGGGTCACAGCTTAAGGATAAGGGGGAAATCCTTTAAAACGAAGATGAGAATAACTTTTTTTCACACAGAGAGTGGTGAATCTCTGGAACTCTCTGCCGCAGAGGGTAGTCGAGGCCACAGTTCATTGGCTATATTTAAGAGGGAGTTAGATGTGGCCCTTGTGGCTAAAGGGATCAGGGGGTATGGAGAGAAGGCAGGTACGGGATACTGAGTTGGATGATCAGCCATGATCATATTGAATGGCGGTGCAGGCTCGAAGGGCTTCTAAACTCCAGAGTGTACAAGCCCAGCTGCTCCATTCTCTCAGCGTATGACAGTCCCGCCATCCCGGGAATTAACCTTGTAAACCTACGCTGCACTCCCTCAATAGCAAGGACGTCCTTGCTCAAATTAGGGGACCAAAACTGCACACAATACTCCAGGTGTGGTCTCACTAGGGTCCTGTACAACTGACAACTCTGTTTAAACCTTCACCTGCAGTTCCTCCCTACACAAGGCAATGGAAAGGTTGATTTATCTCCCATTCAGATCAGTGCTGTTCTTCGTGAGAGCATGCAGTGGCCAGGCAGAGCTGGAAATTGTGGATGGCCTCAGGCATTTCCCTGGGGCCCAGTACAGTCATGCTAGGTGGAGATGTTCACCCAGCCTGCCAACCAACACAAACCTTGGCATCAAACCAAGCCCAGAACCAACAAAGGCCTTTTCCACCACCGCCCCACTGATAATTAGTACGGCCTACACAAGCCTGACTCACCTGGAGTATCCAGGGAAAACTGCTGTCGTATGTTTAGTTTAGTTTAGGAAAGAACTTCAGATGCTGGTTTCAAGAGAGAGTTAGATTTAGCTCTTAGGGCTAAAGGAATCAAGGGATATAGGGAGAAAGCAGGAACAGGGTACTGATTTTAGATAATCAGCCATGATCCAAGAAACATAGAAACATAGAAAATAGGTTCAGGAGTAGGCCATTCGGCCCTTCGAGCCTACACTGCCATTCAATATGATCATGGCTGATTATCCAACTCAGTATCCTGTACCTGCCTTTTCTCCATACCCCCCTGATCCCTTTAGCCACAAGGGCCACATCTAACTCCCTCTTAAATATAGCCAATGAACTGTGGCCTCAACTAACTTCTGTAGCAGAGAATTCCACAGATTCACCACCCTCTGTGTGAAAAATGTTTTTCTCATCTCGGTCCTAAAAGACTTCCCCCTTATCCTTAAACTGTGACCCCTTGTTCTGGACTTCCCCAACATCGGGAACAATCTTCCTGCATCTAGCCTGTCCAACCCCTTAAGAATTTTGTAAGTTTCTATATGATCCCCCCTCAAAAATTCTAGCGAGTACAAGCCAAGTCTATCCAGTCTTTCTTCATATGAAAGTTCTGACATCCCAGGAATCAGTCTGGTGAACCTTCTCTGTACTCCCTCTATGGCAATAATGTCCTTCCTCAGATCAGCTGGCTCAATAGGCCGAATGGCCTACTCCTGCACCTATTTTTCTATGTTTCTATGTTCTATGGTTGGATCGAAGCTAGACACAAAATGCTGGAGTAAATCAGCAAGACAGGCAGCATCTTTAGAGAGAAGGAATGGGTGACATTTAGGATCGAGACCCTTCTTCGAACTGAAGACTGAAGAAGTCTGAAGAAAGGAGTTGAACCGAAACGTCACCTCCAGAGATGCTGTACGCCCAGCTGAGTAACTCCAGCATTTTGCATGTCTAATTTAGTTTAGATATACAGCGAGGAAACAGGCCATTCGGCCCACTGAGTATGTGCCGACCATCGATCCCCGCACATTAATATTATCCGACACACACACACACCAGGACAATTTTATCTCGACTCAAAACGTCGCCCATTCCTTCTCTCTTGAGATGCTGCCTCACCCGCTGAGTTGCTCCGAGCATTTTGTGTCTACCTTCAATTTAAACCAGCATCTGCAGTTCTTTCTTACACGGGACAATTTTATACTCACACCAAGCCAATTAGCCTACAAACCTGTACGTCTTTGGAGTGTGGGAGGGAACCGAAGATCTGGGAGAAAACACACACAGGTCACGTGCAAACTCCGTACAGACAGCGCCCATAGTCGGGATCGAACCCGGGTCTCTGGCGCTGTGCTACCGTGACAGATTTGTAGTTAATGATGAGGGAGGTCCGAGGCACACAGTGTTGGCACGAGCCTGAGGGTATGGTGTGTGATGCCACTTGGCACAGCATAGCAAAAATAAAGAGAGCAAAAATAAAAATAAAGCCCGGTGTATAAATAGTTTAGGCAGCTTAGTGTAGTTTAGTTTACATCAGTTCAGTTTAGTTTATTGTCACGTGTATCTAGGTACAGTGAAAAGCTTTTGTTAACCATATAACCATATAACAATTACAGCACGGAAACAGGCCATCTCGGCCCTACAAGTCCGTGCCGAACAACTTTTTTTCCCTTAGTCCCACCTGCCTGCACTCATACCATAACCCTCCATTCCCTTCTCATCCATATGCCTATCCAATTTATTTTTAAAATTATACCAACGAACCTGCCTCCACCACTTCCACTGGAAGCTCATTCCACACCGCTACCACTCTCTGAGTAAAGAGGTTCCCCCTCATATTACCCCTAAACTTCTGTCCCTTAATTAACCATATAACCATATAACCATATAACAATTACAGCACGGAAACAGGCCATCTCGACCCTTCTAGTCCGTGCCGAACACATAATCTCCCCTAGTCCCATATACCTGCGCTCAGACCATAACCCTCCATTCCCTTCCCGTCCCATCATAATTCTGAAGTCATGTCCTCTTGTTTGAATCCTCCCTATTCTCAAAGGGAAAAGCTTGTCCACATCAACTCTGTCTATCCCTCTCATCATTTTAAAGACCTCTATCCAGTCCCCCCTTAACTTTCTGCGCTCCAGAGAATAAAGACCTAACTTATACAACCTATCTCTGTAACTTAGTTGTTGAAACCCAGGCAACATTCTAGTAAATCTCCTCTGTACTCTCTCTATTTTGTTGACATCCTTCCCATAATTGGGCGACTTCCCGCTGAGTATAATTGTTACGTGCTAACCAGTCAGCAGAAAGACAATATATGATTACATTATCGAGCCGTTTACAGTGTCCAGATACAGGATAAAGGGAATAATGTTTCGTGCGCCATGGACCAGGTTAGAATCTACAGTGGAAACAAGGAATTGCAGATGCTGGTTTATCAAGGGATGTCACAAAGTGCTGGAGTAACTAAAGACAATAGACAATATGTGCAGGAGTAGGCCATTCGGCCCTTCGAGCCAGCACCGCCATTCAATGTAATCACGGCTGATCATCCCCAATCAGTACCCCGTTCCTGCCTTCTCCCCATACCCCCTGACTCCGCTATCTTTGAGAGCCCTATCTAGCTCTCTCTTGAAAGCATCCAGAGAACCTGCCTCCACCGCCCACTGAGGCAGAGAATTCCACAGACGAGTCCACAAAGAGTGGTCCACAGACCACAGATAGTGTTAGTGTGCGGGGATCACCAGTCGGTGCAGACTTGGTGGGCCGAGGGACCTGTTTCCACGCTGTGCCTCTAAACTGAACTAAAAATGGCCAGGAACAGCCTTAAAAGGGACTTTCCTTAGCACCTTCCATTGAGAATGTTCCCGTGAGCAGTTGGAGGTTGTTCCAGCGTTTAAACATGGTAACGGGGCAGTGAACATACTCTCACAAACGGATAACGATCAGACTGAATGATAATGATCGGATAATATGATTAGTGTTAGTGTGCAGGGATCGCTGGTCGGCGTGGACTCGCTGGGCGAAAGGGCCTGATTCCACACTGTATCTCTAAACTAAAACTATACTTATATACAATATACAGAGCCAAGTCAAGTCAAGTCAATTTTATTTCTATAGCACATTTAAAACCAACTCTCGTTGAGCAAAGTGCTTTACATTGGTGCAGGTACTAGCATGTTACATACAGTGGTACATAGATCTAACAATACAAACGGTGTGAGGTTATCCATTTTGGTGGCAAAAACAGGAAAGCAGACTATTATCTAAATGGTGGCCGATTAGGAAAAGGGGAGATGCAGCGAGACCTGGGTGTCATGGTACACCAGTCATTGAAAGTAGGCACGCAGGTGCAGCAGGCAGTGTAGAAGGCGAATGGTATGTTAGCTTTCACAGCAAAAGGATTGAGTATAGGAGCAGGGATGTTCTACTGCAGTTGTACAGGGTCTTGGTGAGACCACACCTGGAGTATTGCGTACAGTTTTGGTCTCCAATTCTGAGGGAGGACATTATTGCCATAGAGGGAGTGCAGAGAAGGTTCACCAGACTGATTCCTGGGATGTCAGGACTGTCTTATGAAGAAAGACTGGATAGACTTGGTTTATACTCTCTAGAATTTAGGAGATTGAGGGGGGATCTTACAGAAACTTACAAAATTCTTAAGGGGTTGGACAGGCTAGATGCAGGAAGATTGTTCCCGATGTTGGGGAAGTCCAGGACAAGGGGTCCGTATATATGGCCCACTCCTGCACCTATTGTGTGTTGTCTCTGTGTGTGTGTGTGGGCTCCTCTGACCGCCTCGTCTCTCTTCACGCAGCTGAACGGGAAGAACCGCGAGTGCGTGTTCGTGGAGGAGGTGCTGGAGAACAACTACACGGCCCTGATGTCGGCCAAGTACAAGGGCTGGTACCTGGGTTTCACCAGGAAGGGGCGCCCCAGGAAGGGCTCCAAGACGGAGCAGAACCAGAGGGAGGTGCACTTCATGAAGAGGCTGCCCAAGGACAAGGAAGACCACCACAAGCCTTTCAAGTTCACCACAGTGACGAAAAGAACTCGCAGGACCCGTCACCAGAGGCGAGGCAGGGGCTGAGGGACCCTCTGCCGACCAGCCACCACTGACTGTCTTGGGATAAATATTTGCGTTTGTTTTTTTTTTTTAAACCAAAACCTAAAGATGCTTTATTTTTATACTCGTGGAAGGGACTGTTCTCAGCTGACCTCTATTTAAAGGGTAACTGGGCGTGTTTGTGTGTGCGTGTGTGGGTGTGTGAGCGTGTGCGTGTGTGTTTCAGTCTGCGTCCAGGTTATTTATAAGACGGACTATTTTGCCACAGGGTCAATAGACAATAGACAATAGACAATGGGTGTAGAAGGAGGCCATTCGGCCCTTCGAGCCAGCACCGCCTTTCAATGTGATCATGGCCGATCGTCCACAATTTTGCATTTACTCCCAACACATCAACAGCAATTTAGACAATAGACAATAGGTGCAGGAGTAGGCCATTCGGCCCTTCGAGCCAGCACCGCCATTCAATGTGATTAAACGGGTCCTTTTCACAATGGCAGGCAGTAACTAGTGGGGTACCGCAAGGCTCAGTGCTGGGACCCCAGCTATTTACAATATATATTAATGATCTGGATGAGGGAATTGAAGGCAACATCTCCAAGTTTGCGGATGACACTAAGCTGGGGGGAAGTGTTAGCTGTGAGGAGGATGCTAGGAGACTGCAAGGTGACTTGCATAGGCTGGGTGAGTGGGCAAATGTTTGGCAGATGCAGTATAATGTGGATAAATGTGAGGTTATCCACTTTGGTGACAAAAACTGGAAAGCAGACTATTATCTAAATGGTGGCAGATTAGGAAAAGGGGAGATGCAACGAGACCTGGGTGTCATGGTACACCAATCATTGAAAGTAGGCATGCAGGTGCAGCAGGCAGTGAAGAAAGTGAATGGTATGTTAGCTGTCATAGCAAAGGGATTTGAGTATAGGAGCAGGGAGGTTCTACTGCAGTTGTACAGGGTCTTGGTGCGACCACACCTGGAGTATTGCGTACAGTTTTGGTCTCCAAATCTGAGTAAGGACATTATTGCCATAGAGGGAGTGCAGAGAAGGTTCACCAGACTGATTCCTGGGATGTCAGGACTTTCATATGAAGAAAGACTGGATAGACTCGGCTTATACTCGCTAGAATTTAGGAGATTGAGGGGGGATCTTATAGAAACTTATAAAATTCTTAAGGGGTTGGACAGGCTAGATGCAGGAAGATTGTTCGCGATGTTGGGGAAGTCCAGGACAAGGGGTCACAGCTTAAGGATAAGGGGGAAATCCTTTAAAACCGAGATGAGAAAAACATTTTTCACACAGAGAGTGATGAATCTCTGGAACTCTCTGCCACAGAAGGTAGTTGAGGCCAGTTCATTGGCTATATTTAAGAGGGAGTTAGATGTGGCCCTTGTGGCTAAAGGGATCAGAGGGTATGGAGAGAAGGCAGGTACGGGATACTGAGTTGGATGATCAGCCATGATCATATTGAATGGCGGTGCAGGCTCGAAGGGCCGAATGGCCTACTCCTGCACCTAATTTCTATGTTTCTATAGGTGTGGGTTTTTGTTTCGACAGGCAGATGATGGAACAAAGCCCAGAGATAAGAACAGGAGCTGTGAGACAGGTTTGAAGAGTTGTGGATTGTGAAGCCAGAGGGAGGACAATAGCGGGGGGGGGGGGGGGGGGGGGGGGGTGGGGGGGGGGGGGTGGAGGATGACAAGGAGGAATAGGGGGGGGGGGGGGAGTTAGTTAGAGGTTACCTCAAAATGGAGAATTCAAGGTTCATACCATTGGGTTGTCAGCTACCCAAGTGGAATATGGGTTCCACGGAAGAAGTGAAAACAGGCTTCTGCCCAATTCTCTCGGACATAACTTGGGGCTAGAGAGGATACTAAGCCTTCTTGAGTTTTAGTTTAGTTTACTTTCACGTGTACAGTGAAAAGCTTATGGGTTTAAGAAGGAACTGCAGATGCTGGAAAATCGAAGGTAGAAAAAAATGCTGGAGAAACTGAGCGGGTGCAGCAGCATCTATGGAGCGAAGGAAATAGGCAACGTTTCGGGCCGAAACCCTTCTTCAGCTTATGTTGCGGGCTATCCAGTCATTCGGAAAGAAAATACCTCATTACAATCGAGCCGTCCACAGTGTACAGATAAACAATGAAAGGGAATAGCGTGTTGAATGATGAATAGTGCAAGATAACAGCCTTTAGGTGGTGGCGCAGTGGGACAGCGCCAGGGACCCGGGACCTGGTCTGCACGGACTTGATGGTTCTGAAGGGCCTGTTTCCACGCCGCAAGTCTAAACCTAAAAAAAAAAATGAAAACGAAATCTCTGCAAGATGGCTCATCTGTGTGGTCCTAGCCCAACCTCTCCCTATAGCTCAGGCCTTCGAGTCCTGGCAACATCCTCGTAAATCCTCTCTGCACCCTTTCCGGCCTGACACCATCTTCCCGATAAGGTGGCGCCCAAAACGGAATACAACACTCCCAAGTGCGGCCTCAACTTTCCTCTCCCTATATCTATTCCGGCTTGTCCTTGTGCCCCTCTCTTAGAATTCCCGGGCAACTTTAAGAGCGCGTAACAATGTTACTTCACTTATTTATGAACAACTAACGATGAACAGATACCGGTATACCAGAACCAAACACAGTCAGTCAATGAGAAAAAAAAATGTACAAATCCAGAATCTACAAATCTACCCTAGGGGTAAATTTACCCCAGGTTGGGAACCCTTGATTTACGGGATGTGGCAAGGATAGAATTCTAGATTTGACATCCAGAATTGACCCGAAAAGATGGTGTCCTGCTCTCTGACCTTTGAACCTTCACCCTGGGTTTTGCCAATGGCAAATAATGACACTGGCGTTTGCCAATGGTTGAAATGTTCTGGCATCTTCTGCGACTTTGTTCTGCTTGATAATGTGTGCACTTAATTCAGGAAAACCCATTGTACAGAATCTGTAAAAAAAAATGTGTATAATTATTATTGTAGCTGTTATCTCGTTTGGATTATTTTTATTTACCTTCTTTATTACGAATGACGAGTTAAGGCCGGACTAAGGCACCGGCCGGGAGCATTGGGGAGGCACGGTGGCGCAGAGGTAGAGTCGCTGCCTCACAGCGCCAGGGACCCAGGTTCGATCCTGACCACGGGCACGGAGTTTGCGCGTTCTCCCCGTGAACTGCGTGGGTTTTTGTCCGGGCGCTCCGGTTTCCTCCCACACTCCAAAGACGTGCAGGTTTGTCGGTTCATTGGCTTCGACGAAATTGCAAATTATCCCCAGTGTGTGTGGGATGGCGTTAAAGTACGGGGCGATCGCTGGCCGGCGCGGACTCGGTGGGCCGAAAGGCCTGTTTCCGCACAGTATCTCTAAGGTCTAGAGTAACGAGTACCGCGTGCCTTCCCAATTTCTTTGAAAAGCCTTTATTTACCTCAGAGATTTCTCATTGCGTTCGAGACTTTCAAGCTTTCCTGCTTATGGAAGAACTGTGGAGTTTGGGAGGACAGTTCGGGCAATGGACGAGGGCTTCCCTACAAATTCACATGTTTCTGACCTACTTGTCCTGGATGTGTTGGCAATGGCTCGATGGAATCGCCGCCTGTGATCGGTGTTAAAGAAGACAAACGCAATGCTAGCATTTATTTCAAGAGGGCTAGAATCCAAAAAAACAGGGATGCTGAGGCTCTAGGCCGCATTTGGGGCATTGTGGACAATTTTGGGCCCCGTATCTGAGGAAGGATGTGCTGGGCCCTGGAGAGGGTCCAGAGGAGGTTGACAAGAATGATCCCAGGAATGAGTGAGTTAGCATATGATGAGCGTTAGACGGCACTGGGCCTGTACTCGCTGGAGTTTAGAAGAATAAGAGGGGGACCTCATTGAAACAGACAAAATAGTGAAGGCTTGGAAAGAGTGGATGTGGAGAGGATGTTTCCACTAGTGGGAGAGTCTAGGACTAGAGAACATAGCTTCAGAATTAAACTACGCTCCTTTAGGATGATAAGGAGGAATTTCTTTAGTCGGAGGGTGGTGAATCTGTGGAATTCTGCCTTTCAGCGCCTAGAGACCCGGGACCTGGTCTGCACGGACTTGGTGGGGCGAAGGGCCTGTTTACACACTGTAAGTCTAAAACTGACAAACAAAAACCAAATCTCTACAAGGAGGAATTTCTTCAGTCAGAGGGTGGTGAATCTGTGGAATTCTTTGCCACAGAAGGCTGTGGAGGCCAAGTCAGTGGATATTTTTAAGGCGGAGATGGACAGATTCTTGATTAGTACGGGTGTCAGGGGTTATGGGGAGAAGGCAGGAGAATGGGGTTAGGAGGGAGAGATAGATCAGCCATGATTGGATGGAGGAGTAGACTTGATGGGCCGAATGGCCTAATTCTGCTCCTATCACACAAGGCTGGGAACGGATTTCCATTGGGGAAAGATGTGGCCAAGACTACCCAAACATGAAAGGCATTGATGAGCCGCTGTGAGGGCAGGTTCCACCGTAGACAGCTGAGAAGTCGGTTCAACGATATTTTATTGTCTCGTGTACGGTGAAATTCACTTTTGCGTACAGCTCAGTACAAGTATTACTGCACCTAAGCACATCTCAGATACAGTGCACGCGCAGTTCAGTTCAGTTTAGTTTATTGTCACGTGTACCGAGGTACAGTGAAAAGCTTTTGTTGCGTGCTAACCAGTCAGCGGAAAGACAATACATGATTACAATCGAGCCGTTTACAGTGTACAGATACAGGATAAGGGAATAACGTTCAGTGCAAGATAAAGCCAGCAAAGTCCGATCAAGGGTAGTCCGAGGGTCACCAATGAGGTAGATAGTAGTTCAGCACTGCTCTCTGGTTGTGGTAGGATGGTTCAGTTGCCTGATAACAGCTGGGAAGAAACGGTTTCTGATTCTGGAGGTGAGCGTTTTCACACTTTACCTTTTGCCTGATGGAAGAGGGAGTGAATAGCAGTGTACAGCTGTAGTACACTGAGAGAGTATACAGAGTCGCCACTTTCAAGTCCCAGTTGTTGTAAGTGCAGGGATCTTGACCTGACCATGTAGGCCCGTTGTCATGGCGACATTGCAGGTCGGGCCTGGCCAAGCGTAGCCGTGGTGCCCTCCGCCGCTGTAGGCCGCGTGCGGTCCACATGCTCGGCCTCTTGGGAGGGGCCCCCGGTCCAGGCGAGGCTCAGGCTGCCAGCGGCCCACTCCCCCGTCGAGGCTGTCCTCTCCCTCCTGCAGCCCGTCTGCTCACCCCCCGCCCCGGCTCCGACTGCTTCCTCTCAGGGCCACGGGTGTGAGCAGGGGCCTGGATCACCGGGTTTCCTCTCCAAGGGCGTTGCTTGAAGAACTACCTGTACTTTGTGAGCAGTTTTGTGCACCATTTCTGGGGAAGGATGTGCTGGCTCTGGAGATTTACATGAATGATCCCAGGAATGAATGGGTTATCTTTGACGGCACTGGGCCTGTACTCGCTGGAGTTTAGAAAAATGAAGGGGGATCTCATAGAAACCTACCGAATAGCGAAAGGCTCGGATAGTGTGGATGTGGAGAGGATGTTTCCACTAGTTGGGAGAGTCTAGGACCAGAGGTCACAGCCTCAGAATTAAAGGACGTTCTTTTAAGAAAGAGATGAGGAGGAATGTGTGTGTGGGATAGCGTTCGTGTCGCGGGGGCTGGTCGGCGCGGACTTGGTGGGCCGGAGGAGCCTGTTTCCGCGCTGTGTCTCGAAACTAAACTAAACTAAAACCATTTCTGTTTGGGAGTCGGTTCCGTGGCAAGCGGCTGAGTTGAAGGCGACTACAGCAGAGATGGAAGGGGTTTGAACAGTTGGTTTGGAACTGGACTTTTGTCTGGCAGCTTGCCGGCATCGAAGGCCGAGATTGACGTCAAGTTTCGCCTCTCTCTCCTCATTCATCACTCTTCAACCCTGACTCGGAAAACGGTTTCCAGCAACAGCTTGATTCCTTTTATATACAGTGTAAAGTGTATGAAAATAATGTTTTAGGACTATTATAAAGATCGCTATTTATTGCATCTGTATGTAAAATACAATGTGGAGATGAGTGTGTGCCCTCATGATTAAAGAATGAGGATTATACAGAAAAGGGGGATTTGTTGTTTATCTTTCATAGAAACATAGAAACATAGAAATTAGGTGCAGGAGTAGGCCATTCGGCCCTTCGAGCCTGCACCGCCATTCAATATGATCATGGCTGATCATCCAACTCAGTATCCCGTACCTGCCTTCTCTCCATACCCCCTGATCCCCTTAGCCACAAGGGCCACATCTAACTCCCTCTTAAATATAGCCAATGAACTGTGGCCTCAACTACCCTCTGCGGCAGAGAGTTCCAGAGATTCATTAGGGAACATTTAAGAGACATTTAGACAGGTACATAGATCAGACAGGTTTAGAGGGGTATGGACCAAACACGGGCAGGTGGGACTACCTTTAGTGTAGATGGGGCATGTTCAGTTTAGTTTAGAGATAGAGAACAGAATCAGGCCCTTCGACCCACCGAGTCCGTGCCGACCAGCGATCCCCCATGTACTAGTTCTATCCAACACACAAGGGACTATTTACAGAAGGCAATTAACCTACAAACCTGCACGCCTTTGGGGTGTGGGCGGAAACCTGGAACACCCAGAGAAAACCCACGTGGTCACAGGGAGACCTGTGACCATGTACAAAAACTCAGTACGTCGGGATCGAACCCGGGCCTCTGGCACGGTGAGGCAGCAACTCTACCGCTGCGCCACCGTGCCGCCCTGTTTGGTGTGGGTAAGTTAGGCCGAAGGGCTTGTTTCCACACTGCATAACTCCATTAACACTCAGGCTACAACACATTGGCGGCACAGCGCCAGGGACCCGGGTTCGATCCTGACAAGGTTCATTCCCGGGATGTCGGGACTGTCATATAGCTGAGAGAATGGAGCAGCTGGGCTTGTACACTCTAGAGTTTAAAAGGATGAGAGGAGATCTCTTTGAAACATGTAAGATTGTTAAGGGCTTAGACACGCTAGAGGCAGGAAACATGTTCCCGGTGTTGGGGGGAGTCCAGAACCAGGGGCCTCAGTTTAAGAATATTTAGAACGGAGACGAGGAAACACTTTTTCACACAGAGAGTGGTGAGTCTGTGGAATTCTCTGCCTCAGAGGGCGGTGGAGGCAAGTTCTCTGGATGCTTTCAAGAGAGAGCTAGATAGGGCTCTTAAAAATAGCGGAGTCAGAGGTTATGGGGAGAAGGCAGGAACGGGGTACTGATTGTGGATGATCAGCCATGATCACATTGAAAGGCGGTGCTGGCTCGAAGGGCCAAATGGCCTCCTCCAGCACCTATTGTCTATTGTCTATTGTCTATTGTCTATTGTCTATGGTCTATTGTCTATTACAGGTGTTGTCTATATGGAGTTTGTACGTTCTCCCCAGGACCTGCGTGGGCTTTCTCCGGGTGCTCTGATTACCTCCCACACATCCCAAAGACTGTTTAGTTTAGTTTATTTGCATGTCTACAGAGAAAAGCTTTTGTTGCACACCATCCAGTCAGCGGAAAGACAATACATGTTCAAGAAGAAACTGCAGATGCTGGAAAATCGAAGGTGGACAAAAGTGCTTATCCTTAAGCTGTGACCCCTTGTCCTGGACTTCCCCAACTTTGGGAACAATCTTCCTGCATCTAGCTTGTCCAACCCCTTAAGAATTTTGTTTAAGAAGGAACTGCAGATGCTGGAAAATCGAAGGCATACAAAAACGCTGGAGAAACTCAGCGGGTGCAGCAGCATCCATGGAGCGAAGGAAATAGGCAACGTTTTGGGCCGAAACCCGTTTGAAGAATGGTTCTGTCCCGAAACGTTGCCTATTTCCTTCGCTCCATAGATGCAGCTGTCCCAGCTGAGTTTCTCCAGCAATGTTGTCTACAGAAAGGCAATACATGATTACAATCAAGCCATCCACAGTGTATAGATACATGATAAAGGGAATACTCTTTAGTGCATGTAAATCAGTAACTTGCCCCTAGTTTGTAATTTAGTTTAGTTTAGTTTAGTTTAGAGATACAGCACGGAAACCGGCCCTTTTGGCGCACCGCTGGCCAGCGATCCCCGCACATTAACACTATCCTATACCCACTCGAGACAATTTTTACATATTAACATTTATACCCGAAGCCAATTAAACTACAAACCTGCACGTCTTTGGAGCGTGGGAGGAAACGGAAGATCTGGGCGAAAACTCACGCAGGTCATGGGGAGAACGTACAAACTCCGTACAGACAGCACCCGTCGTCAGGATCGAACCCGGGTCTCCGGCGCTGCATTGGCAACACTACCGCTGCGCCACCGTGTAAGATAAACACACTATATTATCCTACATAAACGTGGGATATTACACCTAGTGTGACGGGGTGGTCATTAGTCAGCATGGACTCGGTGGGCCGAGGTTCCTGCATTCATTTCAAACACTCATTCAAAAAAAAACAATGTACAAAATCATGAGAGGAATAGACAATAGACAATAGGTGCAGGAGTAGGCCATTCGGCCCCTCGAGCCAGCACCGCCATTCAATGTGATCATATAACATATAATATAACAATTACAGCACGGAAACAGGCCATCTCGGCCCTACAAGTCCGTGCCGAACAACTTTTTCCCCTTAGTCCCAACTACCTGCACTCATACCATAACCCCCCATTCCCTTCTCATCCGTATGCCTATCCAATTTATTTTTAAATGATACCAACGAACCTGCCTCCACCACTTCCACTGTAAGCTCATTATATGTAAGATCATAGCTGATCATCCCCAATCAGTACCCCGTTCCTGCCTTCTCCCCATATCCCCTGACTCCGCTATCTTTAAGAGCTCTATCTAGCTCTCTCTTGAAAGCATCCAGAGAACCGGCCTCCACCGCCCTCTGAGGCAGAGAATTCCACAGACTCGCAACTCTCTGAGTGAAAAAGTGTTTCCTTGTCTCCGTTCTAAATGAATTACCCCTTATTCTTAAACTGTGTGGCCCCTGGTTCTGGACTCCCCCAACATCGGGAACATGTTTCCTGCCTCTAGCGTGTCCAAACCCTTAACAATCTTATATGTTTCAATGAGATACCCTCTCATCCTTCTAAACTCCAGAGTGTACAAGCCCAGCTGCTCCATTCTCTCAGCATATGACAGTCCCGCCATCCCGGGAATTAACCTTGTAAACCTATGCTGCACTCCCTCAATAGCAAGAATGTCCTTCCTCAAATAGATCGGCTGGGCACACAGAGTCTCTTGCCCAGAGTAGGAGAATCGAAGACCAGAGGACATAGGTTCAAGGCGAAGGGGAAAAGATAAAGGGTGGTGGGGGCAGGGCCGGCCTTAGGAGGTGCGGGGCCCAATTTGGAACTATTTTGGTGAGCCCCAGGTTCCCAGTCAAGGTCTGTAGATTCATAGAAATACAAATAAAGTCTATTATAGACTTTATATCTCGATGGTAGAATGGAAAGTAATTAAAATGTGCGCTTAAATGGACATAGAAACATAGAAACATAGAAAATAGGTGCAGCAGTAGGCCATTCGGCCCTTCGAGCCTGCACCGCCATTCAATATGATCATGACTGATCATCCAACTCAGTATCCTGTACCTGTGAATGAGTTCACCCGGGTGCTGGACTGCACACAAAGTCCAGCCGGCGGGCCAGCTGTGGAGTTTTGGCCCGGGGGGGGCCGCGCGCAAATGGCGACACCCCATCCAACTCGTGAACCGATGATCAGCCATGACAAGGTGGTGGTGTCGGCGGTACGCGAAGGTCTCCTGGGCACTGCACACAGGCACAAGAGCAAAGTAAGCCCACCAGCGGCTCTTTTTCCTGAGGAGGCTGAGGACGTTTACCACCGTAGCCGGGGGAGACTTCAACAAAACCAACCTGAAGGAATCGCTCCCTAACTTCCACCAACGTGTCTCCTGCTGCACCAGAGGATCAAACCCCCTCGACCACTGCTACACCACCATCAAACACAACTACGCCTATCACCCTGTCCCTCGCCCTCACTTCAGTATATGCAACCATACCACGGTGCTGCTTCTTCCTGCCTACAGGCAGCAATTGAAGAGCGCACCCCCAGAAGTGAGGACTGCACAGAGCAGGTTGGGGGGGGGGGGGGGGGCAGAGGAACACCTACAGGAGTCTGTTTGGAGTCTGTAGACTGGGCAATGTTCAGGGACTTGGCAACGGACCTGAATTAGTTTGACGTGGATAAGCTTTTCCCACTGAGAGCAGGGAAGATTCAAACAAGGGGACATGACTTAGAAACATAGAAACATAGACATAGAAATTAGGTGCAGGAGTAGGCCATTCGGCCCTTCGAGCCTGCACCGCCATTCAATATGATCATGGCTGATCATCCAACTCAGTATCCTGTATCTGCCTTCTCTCCATACCCTCTGATCCCCTTAGCCACAAGGGCCACATCTAACTCCTTCTTAAATATAGCCAATGAACTGGCCTCGACTACCCTCTGCGGCAGAGAGTTCCAGAGATTCGCCACTCTCTGTGTGAAAAAAGTTCTTCTCATCTCGGTTTTAAAGGATTTCCCCCTTATCCTTAAGCTGTGATCCCTTGTTCTGGACTTCCCCAACATCGGGAGCAATCTTCCTGCATCTAGCCTGTCCAACCCCTTTAGAATTTTGTAAGTTTCTATAAGATCCCCTCCTAATCTCCTAAATTCTAGAGAGTATAAACCAAGTCTATCCAGTCTTTCTTCATAAGACAGTCCTGACATCCCAGGAATCAGTCTGGAGAATTGAGGGACAGAAGTTTAGGGGTAACATGAGGGTGAACTTCTTTACTCAGAGAGTGGTGGCTGTGTGGAATGAGCTTCCAGTGGAAGTGGTGCAGGCAGGTTCGTTTTTATCATTTAAAAATAAATTGGATAGTTATATGGACGGGAAAGGAATGGAGGGTTATGGTCTGAGCGCAGGTATATGGGACTAGGGGAGATTATGTGTTCGGCACGGACTAGAAGGGTCGAGATGGCCTGTTTCCGTGCTGTAATTGTTATATGGTTATATATGGTTATATGGTTAATTCGCCACAATCATTACACACTTCATAAAGAAATGTGTGGAGGACTGCGTTCCAGCAAAAACCTTCCAAATGTTTCCTATCCGGAAGTCTTGGATGAACCATGAGATCCGCATTCTTCTGAAGACCAGATCCCGGGCATTGGAGATATTGAGGTCTACAAGAAGTCCTTATAGGACCTTGGTAAGGCCATCAAAAAGGCCAAAAGGGACTTCTGCTCCAAACTGGAGGATGAGACAGATGTTCGGCAGCTGTGGCGGGGCCTGAATGGCATCACCTCCTACAAGGCGAAACCAGGAGGCAGCTCGAATGTCGGCGAAACATCACTCCCTGACGAGCTCAATGTGTTTTACGCACGCTTTGACAAGGAGAATACCTTCCCGAGCCCCCATTCACTGTGATGGTATTTCAGTCTCAGTCACAGAGGCCGACGTCAGGAAATCCTTCAGAGGGGTGAACCCCCGAAAAGCACCCAATCCTGATGGTATACGCGGTCGTGTTCTAAAAACCTGTGCGGACCAACTGGCGGGAGTTTTTACGGACATTTTCAACCTCTCACTTCTGAGGTCTGAGGTCCCCACCTGCTTTAAAAGGGCATCAATTATACCGGTGCCCAAGAAGAGTAAGGTGACGTGCCTCAATGACTATCGACCAGTGGCACTAACGCCGGTGGTGATGAAGTGCTTTGAGAGGCTGATCATGGAGCAAGTCAACTCCTACCTCGACAAAAACCTGTACCCACTGCAGTTCGCTTACCGCCACAACAGATCAATGGTGGATGCGATCTCGCTGGCCCTCCACTCCGCACTGGACCACTTGGACAACAAAAACTCCTATGTCAGGCTTTTATTCATCGATTACAGCTCGGCATTTAACACAATCATCCCCTCCAAGCTGGTTACCAAACTCGCACAACTGGGTCTCTGCGCATCCCTCTGCAATTGGATCCTCGACTTCCTCATTCACAGACCACAGACTGTTCGAATTGGTGGAAATGTGTCAGCCTCGATAACAATCAGCACGGGAGCACCTCAAGGCTGCGTGCTCAGCCCCCTGCTGTACTCACTCTATACCCATGACTGTGTAGCCGGACATAGTGTGAAATCCATCATCAGGTTAGTTGACGACACCACTGTTGAGGGATGTATCACTGATGGTGACGAGTCAGAGTATAGTAGTGCGATTGACCGACTGACCAAATGGTGCCAGCACAATAACCTGGCCCTCAACACCAGTAAAACCAAGGAACTGATTGTGCCTTTGGAAGGGGTAGGATGGGGACCCACAATTCCATTTACATGGTGGAAAGGGTCAAGAACTTCAAATTCCTGGGCCTGCATATTTCCGACGATCTTTCCTGGTCCCAGCTCACTGATGCAGTTATATGGAAAGCTCATCAGCGCCTCTACTTCCTGAGAAGATTACGGAGAGTCGGTTTGTCAAGGAGGACTCTCTCTAACTTCTACAGGTGCACAGTAGAGAGCATGCTGACTGGTTGCATCGTGGCTTGGTTCGGCAACTTGAGCGTCCAGGAGCGGAAAATAATGCAGAAAGTAGTAAACACTGCCCAGTCCATCATCGGCTCTGACCTTCCCACCATGGAGGGGATCTATCGCAGTCGCTGCCTCAAAAAGGCTGGCAGCATCATCAAGGACCCACACCATCCTGGCCCCACACTCATCTCTCTGCTACCTTCAGGTAGAAGGTACAGGAGCCTGAAATCTGCAACGACCAGGTTCAGGAATAGCTGCTTCCCCACAGCCATCAGACTATTAAACACAACTTCAAACAAACTCTGAACTATAACAGCCTATAGGCACTATCTGTTTATTTATGTGTGTATATGCTCTATGCTATATGAACACACTGACCTGTTCTGTATTCATGCCTACAATATCCTGTTGTGCTGCAACAAGTAAGAATTTCATTATCCTATCTGGGACACATGACAATAAACTCTCTTGACTCTTTGACTTGATGAACGGCAGCATCCTCACAAACATCTACAGATGCACCATCGATAAGTCTGCCGACGGGCCGCATCACAGTCTGGTACGGGAACTGTTCTGCCCAAAGCCGCAAATCACTACAGAGAGTGGTGAAGGCAGCACATCACATCACTGGCAACTGTCTCCCGGCCATTCAGGACATTTTCCACCGGCGGTGCCTGCGGAAGGCACACAGCATCATCAAGGATCACAGCCACCCAGCACACAGACTGTTGTCCTTGTTACCGTCAAGCAGACGATATAGGCTGCACGTACCACCAGACTTAAGAACAGTTTTTAGCATCAGGCCATCAGGCTTCTGAACTCATAAACACATTTCACATCATATACGGTACACAAAAAATGCTGGAGAAACTCAGCGGGTGCAGCAGCGTCTATGGAGCGAAGGAAATAGGCGATGTTTCGGGCCGAAACCCTTCTTCAGACTGATGGGGGGTGGGGGGAGGGGAGAAGGAAGAAAAAAGGGAGGAGGAGGAGCCCGAGGGCGGGGGGATGGGAGGAGACAACTCGAGGGTTAAGGAAGGGGAGGAGACAGCAAGGGCTAACAAAATGGGGAGAATTCAACGTTCATGCCATCCGGACGCAAGCAACCCAGGCGGAATATGAGGTGCTGTTCCTCCACTTTCCGGTGTTGCTCACTGGCAATGGAGGAGACCCAGGGCAGAGAGGTCGGATTGGGAATGGGAGGGGGAGTTGAAGTGCTGAGCCACCGGGAGTTCAGGTAGGTTATTGCGGACTGAGTGGAGGTGTTCGGCGAAACGATCGTCCAACCTCCGCCTAGCCTCCCCGATGTAAATCAGCTGACATCAAGAGCAGCGGATGCAGTAGATGAGGTTGGAGGAGATACAGGTGAATCTCTGTCGCACCTGGAATGACTGCTTGGGTCCTTGAATGGAGTTGAGGGGGGAGGTGAAGGGACAGGTGTTGCATTTCTTGCGGTTGCAATGGAAAGTTCACGGGCAGGGTGTGGTACGGGAGGGAAGGGAAGAATTGACAAGGGAGTTGCGGAGGGAGCGGTCTTTGCGGAAGGCAGATATGGGGGGAGATGGGAAGATGTGGCGAGTGGTGGGGTCACGTTGGAGGTGGCGGAAATGGCGGAGGATTATTTGTTGTATTTGCCGGCTGGTGGGGTGAAAGGTGAGGACCAGGGGGACTCTGCCCTTGTTGCGAGTGCAGGGATGGGGAGAGAGAGCAGTGTTGCGGGGTATGGATGAGACCCTGGTGCGAGCCTCATCTATGGTGGAGGAGGGGAATCCCCGTTCCCTGAAGAACGAGGACATTTCCGATGCCCTGGTGTGGAACTTCTCATCCTTGGAACAATTGCGGCGTAGGCGGAGGAATTGGGAGTAGGGAATGGATACAGTGGTTTGCAAATGTTTTCATACCCGTTGAACATTTCCACATTTTGTCACGTTACAACCACAAACGTAAATGTATTTTATTGGGATTTTATGTGATAGACCAACACAAAGTGGTGCATAATTGTGAAGTGGAAGGAAAATGATACATGGTTTTCAAATTTCTTTACAAATAAAAAACTGAAAAGTGTGGCGTGCAAAAGTATTCAGCCCCCCTGAGTCAATACTTTGTAGAACCACCTTTCACTGCAATTACAGCTGGAAGTCTTTTGGGATATGTCTCTACCAGCTTTGCACATCGAGAGACTGAAATGTTTGCCCATTCTTCTTTGCAAAATAGCTCAAGCTCAGTCAGATTGGATGGAGAGCGTCTGTGAACAGCAATTTGCAAGTCTTGCCAGAGATTCTCAATTGGATTTAGGTCTGGACTTTGACTGGGCCATTCTAACACATGAATATGCTTTGATCTAAACCATTCAATTGTAGCTCTGGCTGTATGTTTAGGGTTGTTGTCCTGCTGGAAGGTGAACCTCCGCCCCAGTCTCAAGTCTTTTGCAGACTCTAATAGGTTTTCTTCCAAGATTGCCCAGGATTTGGCTCCATCCATCTTCCCATCAACTCTGACCAGCTTCCCTGTCCCTGCTGAAGAAAAGCATCCCCACAGCATGATGCTGCCACCACCATGTTTCACAGTGGGGATGGTGTGTTCAGGGTGATGTGCAGTGTTAGTTTTCCGCCACACATAGCGTTTTGCATTTAGGCCAAAAACTTCAATTTTGGTCTAATCTGACCAGAGCACCTTCCTCCACATGTTTGCTGTGTCCCCCACATGGCTTGTGGCAAACTGCAAACGGGACTTCTTATGGCTTTTTTTCAACAATGGCTTTCTTCTTGCCACTCTTCCATAAAGGGCCGATTTGTGGAGTGCACGACTAATAGTTGTCCTGTGGACAGATTCTCCCACCTGAGCTGTGGATCTCTGCAGCTCCTCCAGAGTTACCATGGGCCTCTTGGCTGCTTCTCTGATCAATGCTCTCCTTGCCCGGCCTGTCAGTTTAGGTGGACGGCCATGTCTTGGTAGGTTTGCAGTTGTGCCATACTCTTTCCATTTTCGGATGATGGATTGAACAGTGCTCCGTGAGATGTTCAAAGCTTGGGATATTTTCTTATAACCTAACCCTGCTTTAAACCTCTCCACAACTTTATCCCTGACCTGTCTGGTGTGTTCCTTGGGCTTCATGATGCTGTTTGTTCACTCATGTTCTCTAACAAACCTCTGGGTCCTTCACAGAACAGCTGTATTTATACTGAGATTAGATTACACACAAGTGGACTCTATTTACTAATTAGGTGACTTCTGAAGGCAATTGGTTGCACTGGATTTTATTTAGGGGTATCAGAGTAAAGGGGGCTGAATACTTTTGCACGCCACACTTTTCAGTATTTTATTTGTAAAAATATTTGAAAACCATGTATCATTTTCCTTCCACTTCACAATTATGCACCACTTTGTGTTGGTCTATCACATAAAATCCCAATAAAATACATTTACGTTTGTGGTTGTAACGTGACAAAATGTGGAAATGTTCAAGGGGTATGAAAACTTTTGCAAGCCACTGTATTATTTTATTATTGTTTTTTTGCCTTAGTAATGTCATTTTTATCTTATTTTATCCTTGTAATATCATTGCTGAGGTGACCCATTGTCTTGTCAAACGCATTACATTGTACCGTTGACCCTGTGTTAACCTACATATGTGCTTGTTTTCACTGGTGTTTAGAAGGATGAGGGGGTATCTTATAGAAACATATAACATTATAAAAGGACCGGACCAACTAGATGCAGGAAAAATTTTCCCAATGTTGGGCGGATCCAGAACCAGGGGGCCACAGTCTTTATTCAATCTTAGAATAAAGGGGAGGTCATTTAAGACTGAGGTGAGAAAAAACTTTTTCACCCAGAGAGTTGTGAATTTGTGGATTTCTCTGCCACAGAGGGCAGTGGAGGTCAAGTCACTGGATGGATTTAAGAGCGAGTTAGATAGAGCTCTAGGGGCTAGTGGAGTCAAGGGATATGGGGAGAAGGCAGGCATGGGTTATTGATAGGGGATGATCAGCCATGATCACAATGAATGGTGGTGCTGGCTCGAAGGGCCGGATGGCCTCCTCCTGCACCTATTTTCTATGTTTATATGTTTCTATATGACAAATAAAACTGAATTGAATTGAATTGATTTGAAGGTCCGAAGGTCGACCAACGGGGCCAGGGGCAAGGCTCTGCTGCTGCACTCCATGGGCTGCAGTACGTCTGGACAGGTGAGGCGGGGGCCGGACGCGGTGCTCCGACCCGACAGTCCCCTCGACCCGAGTAGTAGCGGTCAAATACGGGACAAGTGCGGTCCCGTACGACACAAACCAATTTTAGCCCAATAACATAGAAACATAGAAACAGAGACAATAGGTGCAGGAGTAGGCCATTCGGCCCTTCGAGCCTGCACCGCCATTCAATATGATCATGGCTGATCATCCAACTCAGTATCCTGTACCTGCCTTCTCTCCATACCCCCTGATCCCTTTAGCCACAAGGGCCACATCTAACTCCCTCTTAAATATAGCCAATGAACTGTGGCCTCAACTACCTTCTGTGGCAGAGAATTCCAGAGATTCACCACTCTATGTGTGAAAAATGTTTTTCTCATCTCGGTCCTAAAAGATTTCCCCCTTATCCTTAAACTGTGACCCCGTGTTCTGGACTTCCCCAACATCCGGAACAATCTTCCTGCATCTAGACTGTCCAACCCCTTAAGAATTTTGTAAGTTTCTTTAAGACAGTTGTCAACCCTAGCTACAGTACCTTAGCAGGTTAGGCAGCATCTCTGGAGAACATGCTTCAATAGTTCTTTATTGTCATGTAGGCACAGCAGAGTGAAATTCTTTTTGCCTAACCACCAGTGCACAGTCCCCTCAATATAAAAAATAGAGGTGAGTAAAAAGTATGAGATGAACAGATCAGGTCGGCACACCGAGTCTGGTGCCCAGAGTTGGGCTGAAGGGCCTGTTTCCACGATGCATGACTCTATTCTACGACTCTGTGACAGGTTTACAGGGATATGGACCAAACGCAGACCAGGGTAGATGGGACATATTGGTGGGTGTGGGCAAGTTGGGCCAAAGGGCCTGTTTCCACGCTGTATGTCTCTGTGAGTTAAGGGCCTGTCCCACTGTACGAGGTAATTCAATTCTCCCGAGTTTCCCCTGATTCCAACTCGGAGAATTACTCATTGAAACGTATAAGGTTGTTAAGGGCTTGGACACGCTAGAGGCAGGAAACATGGTCCCAATGTTGGGGGAGTCCAGAACCAGGAACCACAGTTTATATAAGAATAAGGAGTAAGCCATTTAGAACGGAGACGAGGGAACACTTTTTCTCACAGAGAGTGGTGAGTCTGTGGAATTCTCTGCCTCAGAGGGCGGTGGAGGCAGGTTCTCTGGATGCTTATATAATGCTTATATTGTGTTTATAATTTGTTTGGTTGTTTTGTTGTTTGTCTTTTGCACAAAAAATCCGCGAGCATTGCCACTTTCATTTCACTGCACATCTCGTATGTGTATGTGACAAATAAACTTGACTTGACTTGACTTGACTTGCTTTCAAGAGAGAGCTAGATAGGGCTCTTAAAGATAGCGGAGTCAGGTGATATGGGGAGAAGGCAGGAACGGGGTATTGATTGGGGATGATCAGCCATGATCACATTGGCGGTGCTGGCTCGAAGGGCCGAATGGCCTACTCCTGCGCCTAGTATCTTTTATCTATTGTCTAATTACGGTAATGGCCGTTCGTGGGTACTCGGGGCTCTCGTGGACATTTTTCAACATGTCAGTCTTCACGAGCTTACCGCGTTTCCCGAGGACCTGCCGTTAGCGTTACGAGCCGCTAAGAGATGTCCCCGAGCTCCGACGTACCCGCTGCGTACATTCTCCGTGCTTGCCACGAGTTTGATTTTGTTTTTAAACTCGGGGAGAGCTCTTGGAATTGAACACGTACGGTGGGACAGGGGCCTTCACCTGCGGTGTGAGTCAGACAACACGGACGGTCTGCAGATGCCTGGAATGTTGTGACCTAGCCACGGCTGGATGGAGACAAAGAATGTGACGTCTGCAAAGCGGGCCTTGCCTCACAAGCAGGCGTTCCCCGCCACCCCTGTCGATGGGAACGATGGCCGCATATTTCCAGTGCACCCTTCCAGAACCATCGAAGTCTTTTGTGTGCTGGGCCTCTGTCACGGTGACCGCTTTGAAATAGGTGCAGCCCTCTGTCTTCCTCATTAGGAGATAACCAGGGTGAAACTTGTCACGGCCCCAGTACCACATGCACTGTGAGGCTCCCCAACAGTGCGACAAGCCGCAAGCACTCAACAATCGAATCGAATAGAATTGAATTTATTTGTCATTCAGACATTTCGGTCCGAACGAAATTTTAGAAACATAGAAACATAGAAATTAGGGAACATCTAATCGGGAACATCGGGATCATGTTTCCTGCCTCTAGCGTGTCCAAGCCCTTAACAATCTTTCATGTTTCAATGAGATATCCTCTCATCCTTCTAAACTCCAGCCGCTCCATTCTCTCAGCATATGACAGCCCCACCATAGAAACATAGAAAATAGGTGCAGGAGTAGGCCATTCGGCCCTTCGAGCCTGCACCGCCATTCAATATGATCATGGCTGATCATCCAACTCGGTATCCTGTACCTGCCTTCTCTCCATACCCCCTGATCCCCTTAGCCACAAGGGCCACATCTAACTCCCTCTTAGATATAGCCAATGAACTGTGGCCTCGACTACCCTCTGTGGCAGAGTTCCAGAGATTCACCACTCACCACTGTGAAAAAAGTTCTTCTCATCTCGGCTTTAAAGGATTTCCCCCTTATCCTTAAGCTGTGACCCCTTGTCTTGGACTTCCCCAACATCGGGAACAATCTTCCTGCATCTAGCCTGTCCAATCCCTTAAGAATTTCGTAAGTTTCTATAAGATCCCCTCTCAATCTCCTAAATTCTAGAGAGTATAAACCAAGTCTATCCAGTCTTTCTTCATAAGACAGTCCTGACATCCCAGGAATCAGTCTGGTGAACCTTCTCTGCACTCCCTCTATGGCAATAATGTCCTTCCTCAGATTTGGAGACCAAAACTGTACGCAATACTCCAGGTGTGGTCTCACCAAGACCCTGTACAACTGCAGTAGAAACCTCTCTGCTCCTATACTCAAATCCTTTTGCAATGAAAGCTAACATACCATTCGCTTTCTTTACTGCCTGCTGCACCTGCATGCCTACCTTCAATGACTGGTGTACCATGACACCCAGGTCTCGCTGCATCTCCCCCTTTCTCAATCGGCCACCATTTAGATAATAGTCTGCTTTCCTGTTTTTGCCACCAAAATGGATAACCTCACATTTATCCACATTATACTGCATCTGCCAAACATTTGCCCACCCACCCAGCCTATCCAAGTCACCTTGCAGTCTCCTAGCATCCTCCTCACAGCTAACACTGCCCCCCAGCTTAGTGTCATCCGCAAACTTGGAGATATTCCCTTCAATTCCCTCATCCAGATCATTAATATATATTGTAAATAGATGGGGTCCCAGCACTGAGCCTTGCGGTACCCCACTAGTCACTGCCTGCCATTGTGAAAAGGACCCGTTTACTCCTACACTTTGCAACTCTTCCCTCTATGTTCTCCCTCTGCGCCGAGGCGATCCAGGCTCCGAGGATATAGGAGCAAAGAGGGCCTTCTGCAGTTGTACAGAGCCCCAGTGAGACCACATCTGGAATATTGTGTGCAGTTTTGGTCCCCTAATTTGAGGAAGGACATTCTTGCTATTGAGGGAGTGCAGCGTAGGGTTACAAGGTTAATTTCCCGGGATGGGAGAGTGGTGAATCTGTGGAATTCTCTGCCACAGAAGGTAGTTGAGGCCAGTTCATTGACTATATTTAAGAGGGAGTTAGATGTGGCCCTTGTGGCTAAAGGGATCAGGGGGTATGGAGAGAAGGCAGGGATGGGATACCGAGTTGGATGATCAGCCATGATCATATCGAATGGCGGTGCAGGCTCGAAGGGCCGAATGGCCTACTCCTGCACCTATTTTCTATGTTTCTATGGTGGGGCTGTCATATGCTGAGAGAATGGAGCGGCTGGAGTTTAGAAGGATGAGAGGGGATCTCATTGAAACATGAAAGATTGTTAAGGGCTTGGACACGCTAGAGGCAGGAAACATGTTCCCGATGTTGGGGGAGTCCAGAACCATGGGGGCCGCTACCCTTCACGTTGTATGTCACGTTGATTTGGACAAGGGGATTCAAAGTTGACTACGCAGGTAATGCAGAGAAAGCAGGGACTCTGCAGAAAGATTTAGACAGGTTGGGAGAGGGGGCAGAGAAGTGGCAGATGGAATATAGAGTAGCAACGTGTGGAGTCATGCATTTTGGTAGTCGGAATAGAGGCGTAGACTATTTTCTAAATGGGGTGAGAATTCAGAAATTGGAGGTGCAAAGGGACTTGGGAGTGCTGGTGCAGGATTCCCATAATGTTAATCTGCAAGTCAAATCGGCAGTGAGTTTAGGCAAATACAATGTTAGGGATGTCATGCTGAGGCTCCATAAGGTGCTGGTCAGGCCGCATTTGGAATATTGTGAGCAGTTTTGGCCCCCATATCTGATGAAGGATGTGCTGGCTCTGGAGAGGGTCCAGAGGAGGTTTACGAGAATGATCCCAGGAATGAGTGGGTTAACATATGATGAGCGTTTGACGGCACTGGGCCTGTACTCGCTGTTACAGAGATAGGTTGAATAAGTTAGGTCTTTATTCTCTGGAGCGCAGAAGGTTAAGGGGGGACCTGATAGAGGTCTTTAAAATGATGAGAGGGATAGACAGAGTTGACGTGGACAAGCTTTTCCCTTTGAGAATAGGGAAGATTCAAACAAGAGGACATGACTTCAGAATTAAGGGACAAAAGTTTAGGGGTAATATGAGGGGGAACTTCTTTACTCAGAGAGTGGTAGCGGTGTGGAATGAGCTCCCAGTGGAAGTGGTGGAGGCAGGTTCATTGGTATCATTTAAAAATAAATTGGATAGGCATATGGATGAGAAGGGAATGGAGGGTTATGGTACGAGTGCAGGCAGGTGGGACTAAGGGGAAAAAAATTTGTTCGGCATGGACTTGTAGGGCCGAGATGGCCTGTTTCCGTGCTGTAATTGTTATATGGTTATATGGTTATACAGGTATGGTAGTTTAGAAGAATGAGGGGGGACCTCATTGAAACTTACCGAATAGTGAAAGCCTTGGATGTGGAGAGGATATTTCCACTAGTGGGAGAGTCCAAGACCAGAGGCCACAGCCTCAGAATTAAAGGATGCACCTTTCGAAAGAGGATGAGGAGGAATTTCTTTAGGCAGAGGGTGGTGAATCTGTGGAATTCATTGCTGTGGAAGTCGGTGGATATTTTTAAGGCGGAGATTGACAGATTCTTGACTAGTACGGGTGTCAGGGGTTATGGGGAGAAGGCAGGAGAATTGGGTTTGGAGGGAGAGATGGATCAGCCACAGAATAGACTTGATGGGCCAAATGGCCTAACAATGCTTTTATGACATGAACGAACATATCCTTCCATAGGCAGAGTAGATATGAGGCATGGAAAGGATAGATAAACCAAATCTTATTTCCACGGTCAAAGTATCAATAAGAACAAGATACACATTTAAGTGAGAGGAAGGAATTCATGGACTTCTGGTCTTAAGGTAGCCCAGAGCAAGGAAAATGTGCAAAAAGTAAAGAGTGCAGAGAAGATTTACAAGTTCACAAGTTAAAGGTCTCCAAATCTGAGGAAGGACATTATTGCCATAGAGGGAGTGCAGAGACGGTTCACCAGACTGATTCCTGGGATATCAGGACTGTCTTATGAAGAAAGACTGGATAGACTTGGTTTATACTCTCTAGAATTTAGAAGATTGAGAGGGGATCTTATAGAAACTTACAAAATTCTTAAGGGGTTGGACAGGCTAGATGCAGGAAGATTGTTCCCGATGTTGGGGAAGTCCAGGACAAGGGGTCACAGCTTAAGGATAAAGGGGAAATCCTTTAAAACCGAGATGAGAAGAACTTTTTTCACACAGAGAGTGGTGAATCTCTGGAACTCTCTGCCACAGAGGGTAGTTGAGGCCAGTTCATTGGCTATATTTAAGAGGGAGTTAGATGTGGCCCTTGTGGCTAAGGGGATCAGGGGGTATGGAGAGAAGGCAGGTACGGGATACTGAGTTGGATGATCAGCCATGATCATATTGAATGGCGGTACAGGCTCGAAGGGCCGAATGGCCTACTCCTGCACCTAATTTCTATGTTTCTATGTTTCTAAAGGAGTAGAATTAGTCCAGTCGGCCCATCGAGTCTGCTCCACCATTCAATCATGGCTGATCTCTGCCTCCTAATCCCACTCTCCTGCCTTCTCCCCATAAGGGTTTCGGCCCGAAACGTTACCTATTTCCTTCGCTCCTGCTGCACCCGCTGAGTTTCTCCAGCACTTTTGTCTACCTTCTCCCCATGACCCTTGACACCCGAGGATGTTGCATAGAAACATAGAAAAATAGGTGCAGGAGTAGGCCATTCGGTACTTCAAGCCAGCACCGCCATTCAATCTGATCATGGCTGATCATCTAAAATCAGTGCCCTGTTCCTGATTTTTCCCCCATATCCCTTGATTCCCTAAGAGCTAAATCTAACTCTACTGTTGCCAGAACTCGAGGGCCCGAGCTATAAAGGGACGTTGAACAGGATCGTTCTAGAAACATAGAAAATAGATGCAGGAAGAGGCCATTCGGCCCTTCGACCGCCATTCATTGTGATCATGGCTGATCGTCCCCAAATCAATAACCCGTGCCTGCCTTCTCCCCATATCCCTTGATTCCACTAGCCCCTAGAAACATAGAAACATAGAAAATAGGTGCAGGAGGAGGCCATTCAGCTCATCAAGCCTGCACCGCCATTCAATAGGATCATGGCTGATCTTCCAACTCAGTATCCTGTACCTGCCTTCTCTCCATACCCCCTGATCCCTTTAGCTACAAGGGCCACATCTAACGCTCTCTTAAATCCATCCAGTGACTTGGCCTCCACTGCCCTCTGTGGCAGGGAATTCCACAAATTCACAACTCTCTGGGTGAAAAAGTTTTTTCTCACCTCAGTCTTAAATGGCCTCCCCTTTATTCTAAGACTGTGGCCCCTGGTCCTGGACTCGCCCAACATTGGGAACATTTTTCCTGCATCTAGCTTGTCCAGTCCTTTTATAATTTTATATGTTTCTATAAGATTCTCCCCTCATCCTTCTAAACTCCAGTGAATACAAGCCTAGTCTTTTCAATCTTTCCTCATATGACAGTCCCGCCATCCCAGGGATCAATCTCGTGAGCCTACGCTGCACTGCCTCAATCACAAGGATGTCCTTCCTCAAATTAGGTGACCAAAACTGTACACAATACTCCAGATGTGGTCTCACCAGAGCCCTATACAACTGCAGAAGAACCTCTTTACTCCTATACTGAAATCCTCTTGTTATGTTTTTTATTCTTTGCATAGCAGGAGGATGAGGGGTGATCTTATAGAGGTGTCCAAGATCATGAGAGGAATAATTGGATGAATGCACAGTCTGTTGCCCAGAGTAGGAAAATCGAGTACCAGAGGACATTGGTTTAAGGTAAGGTGGGGGGGAATATTTAATTGAAACCAGCTGGATACCGTTTTTACACAAAGGTTGGTGGGTGTATGGAACAAGCTTCCGGGGGAGGTAGTTGAGGTAGCTACTAGTATAACGTTTACAAGATATTTGAACAGCTATATGCATAGATTAGATTTAGAGGGTCATGGGCCAAGCGCAGGCAGGTGGGACTAGTGGAGATGGAGCATGTTGGTCAGCCTGAGCAGGTTGGGCCGAAGGGCCTGTTTCCACGCTGTACGTCTCCATAACTCAGAGATTAATTATCATCGGCGTTCACTCGAAACGAGTGTGACTGTCCGTCCTCTCATGGAGGACGCCTGTGCGTGACTTTGTTTAACGTGGGGAGACTGGTGCACAGACAGCCACCCCACGGTCCTTGACAGATCTGGGTCGGGATCAAGTGACATGGAGTCCAAGACGACCGAAGACCCTTTTCTGCCGCAGCCTTCATCCGCCTTCCCAGCCGTTGTGACGTTAGCTCCACTAAGGTCAGCCATCGTCCTCCGCCTGTTCCACCGTTGAGGTCTTGGTTGGATTGCTCTTTGTCAGGGACCTCCCCACTCGACCTTACCGCCATGGGTGGCCCTACCAGGAGCGTAGATAGCACCAGACGGCATCGCTCTCAGGATCTCAGGACCACACAAGCTTCTCCACCTCGACAAGGTGACAATCCACGGAGAAGAGAGATGAATAGATTCTTGATAAGTACGGGGTGTCAGGGGTTATGGGGAGAAGGCGGGAGAATGGGGTTGAGAGGGGAACTAGGCTACCCGTGATTGAATGACGGATTGGACTCGATGGGCAGAATGGCCTCGTTCTGCTCCTATTTCATATGGGCTATGGTCTGGAGCAAGTCCAGAGCATGGGAAATGGGCAAGCAGGAACGAATAATGACTTCAGAATTAAGGGACAGAAGTTTAGGGGTAATATGAGGGGGAACTTCTTTACTCAGAGAGTGGTAGCGGTGTGGAATGAGCTCCCAGTGGAAGTGGTGGAGGCAGGTTCATTGGTATCATTTAAAAATAAATTGGATAGGCATATGGATGAGAAGGGAATGGAGGGTTATGGTATGAGTGCAGGCAGGTGGGACTAAGGGAAAAAAAAAAAAAAAAAATTTGTTCGGCACGGACTTGTAGGGCCGAGATGGCCTGTTTCCGTGCTGTAATTGTTATATGGGTATATGGTTATAATGCAAATAGTTGTTTGTTCCTGCAGAACCGTGGAAATAATACCAGCTCATTTATAGCTTTACAGGTCCTTCTTCTCAGCAAATGGAATATGTGCATTATTGTGTTATTTGTTATGAAGAGTTTTGACAGAAGAAAATGTTTCTCCTGGTAACTAACAGATAGAGATGTAAGATAAATGGCACAAATCCCAGGCAGTAAAGGATGAGAAATACGATTTACGCAACAACTGCCAGGTAGTGGAGTGGTGACAGTGGATTTCAAAATGAGTTGTGAGTTGTGGAATTCTCTGCCACAGAAGGCAGTGGAGGCCAACTCAGTGGAGGCCAACTCAGTGGAGGCCAACTCAGGGTCTTGGTGAGACCACACCTGGAGTATTGCGTTCAGTTTTGGTCTCCTAGTCTGAGGAAGGACATTCTTGCCGTAGAGGGAGTACAGAGAAGGTTCACCAGACTGATTCCTGGGATGGCAGGACTTTCATATGAAGAAAGACTGGATAGACTCGGCTTGTACTCGCTAGAATTTAGAAGACTGAGGGGGGATCTTATGGAAACTTACAAAATTCTTAAGGGGTTGGACAGGCTAGATGCAGGAAGATTGTTCCCGATGTTGGGGAAGCCCAGAACTAGGGGTCACAGCTTAAGGATAAGGGGGAAATCTTTTAGGACCGAGATGAGAAAAACTTTTTTCGTACAGTGAGTGGTGAATCTGTGGAATTCTCTGCCACAGAAGGTAGTTGAGGCCAGTTCATTGGCTATATTTAAGAGGGAGTTAGATGTGGCTCTTGTGGCTAAAGGGATCAGGGGGTATGGAGAGAAGGCAGGTACAGGATACTGAGTTGGATGATCAGCCATGATCATATTGAATGGCGGTGCAGGCTCGAAGGGCCGAATGGCCTACTCCTGCACCTATTTTCTATGTTTCTATGAATGTTTTCAAGAGAGAGTTAGATTTAGCTCTTATGGCTAACGGAATCAAGGGATATGGGGAGAAAGCATGCACGGGGTACTGATTTTGGATGATAGACACAAAATGGTGGACTCAGCGGGACAGGCAGCATCTCTGGAGAGAAGGAATGATGGAGAGAAGGAGAGATGCTTTCAAGAGAGAATTAGATAGGGCTCTTAAAAATAGCGGAGTCAGGCGATATGTGGAGAAGGCAGGAACGGGGTACTGATTGTGGATGATCAGCCATGATCACATTGAAGGGCCAAATGGGCTCGAAGGGCCGAATGGCCCACTCCTGTACCTATTGTCTATTGTCTATTGAATGGGTGACGTTTGGGGTCGAGACCCTTCTTCATACGGCGGTTCTGGCTCGAAGGGCCGAATGGCCTCCTCCTGCACCTATTTTCTATTTTCTATGAAAACGTCACCCATTCCTTCTCTCCAGAGATACTTGTCTTTCCTGCTGAGTTACTCCAGCATTTTCTGCCTATCTTCAATTTAAACCAGCATCTGCAGTTCCTTCCTACAGACTTTGGATGATCAGCCACGATCACATTGAATGGCCGTGCTGGGCGAAAGGGCCGAATGGCCTACTCCTGCACCTATTTTCTATGTTTCTATGTAAGTGGAATCTGATACATAGTTGAAGGTAAAACGTTTACAAGCCTATAGAATTGGGGCGTGGGCTGGCATGAGACAGAAATGCAGCAAAGGAGAATGGTCCCAGGAATGAGTGGGTTAACATACGATGAGCGTTTGATGGCACTGGGCCGGCCTGTACTCGCTGGGGTTTAGAAGGATGTGGAGGGACCTCATCAAAACTTACCGAATCAGGCCCTTCAGCCCAATGGGGATACGGGGAGAAGGCAGGAACGGGGTACTGATTGTGGATGATTGGCCATGATCATAGAAACATAGAAACATAGAAATTAGGTGCAGGAGTAGGCCATTCGGCCCTTCGAGCCTGCACCGCCATTCAATATGATCATGGCTGATCATCCAATTCAGTATCCCGTACCTGCCTTCTCTCCATACCCTCTGATCCCCTTAGCTCCCTCTTAAATATAGCCAATGAACTGGCCGAATGGCCTCTACTCCTGCACCTATTTTCTATGTTTCTATGTATCAATTAAGTTTCATTGAATTCTATGGCATCTCACTTTCTCATCCACTCCCTATACATTGGGGCCAATTAACCTACAAACCCACATGTTTTTGGGATGCGGGACGAAGGCGGAGCACCCGGGGGAAACCCACGCAGTCACAGCGAGGACGTGCAATCTCCACACAGACAGCACCCGAGGTTGGGATCGAAGCCTGGTCTCCGGCGCTGTGAGGCAGCGACTCTACCAGCTGCACCACTGTGTCACCCTATTATGCTGAGTAGCGTGTTTATAAACCTTTAGTGCTGCTGCACCTAAGAACTTCATTGAAGATAGACGCAAAATGCTGGAGGAACTCAGCGGGTCAGGCAGCATCTCTGGGCCAAAAGGAATCGATGACGCTTCGGGTCGAAAACCCTTCTTAGAAACATAGAAATATAGAAATTAGGTGCAGGAGTAGGCCATTCGGCCCTTCGAGCCTGCACCGCCATTCAATATGATCATGGCTGATCATCCAACTCAGTATCCCGTACCTGCCTCCTCTCCATACCCCCTGATCCCCTTAGCCACAAGGGCCACATCTAACTCCCTCTTAAATACAGCCAATGAACTGGCCTCGACTACCCTCTGCGACAGAGAGTTCCAGAGATTCACCACTCTCTGTGTGAAAAAAGTTCTTCTCATCTCGGTCTTAAAGGATTTCCCCCTTATCCTTAAGCTGCGACCCCTTGTCCTGGACTTCCCCAACATCGGGAGCAATCTTCCTGCATCTAGCCTGTCCAACCCCTTAAGAATTTTGTAAGTTTCTATAAGATCCCCTCTCAATCTCCTAAATTCTAGAGAGTATAAACCAAATCTATCCAGTCTTTCTTCATAAGACAGTCCTGACATCCCAGGTATCAGTCTGGTGAACCTTCTCTGCACTCCCACTATGGCAATAATGTCCTTCCCCAGATTTGGAGACCAAAACTGTACGCAATACTCCAGGTGTGGTCTCACCAAGACCCTGTACAACTGCAGTAGAACCTCCCTGCTCCTATACTCAAATCCTTCTTCAGGCCGAGAGTCAGGGGAGAGGGAAATTAGAAGTATGAAATCATTCAGAACAAATCAGAGCCAGCGAGGAAAGATGGAGCCCACAATGGTCCATTGTTGGCTGTGGGAGGTGAGAACGAAGGGCGATAAATGAATACAATCAACAAATTTAACTCTTTAAATTCCCATTACGACACTGACCTTTCTATCCTTCTTCTTCTTCTTCTTCTTGCGTGTGGCGTGCACAGCCTAAAGTTGTTGGACAACTTGTTCAATTTGATCTTATTTGATAGTGCACGCCAGGTTGATTGCATTGGTTGAAACAGGGCGGACCACGTGAAGGTTGCAATCTCCCCACCGCCTTTCTGTCCTGGGCCTCCTCCACGGACAGTGTGAGGCCAAACGCAAATTGGAGGAACAGCACCTCATATTTCCCTTGGGCAGCTTACACCCCAGCGGTATGAGGATTTCTCTAACTTCAAGTAACCTCTGCATTCCCTCTCTCTCCATCGCTCCTCCACCCTAGTCGTTGTACTAGTTTCACAGTCGTTCTGTTGAGTTTCACTGTCTGTATAACTCAGGCCTACACCCAACAATGGACCATTGTGGGCTCCACCTTTCCTTGATCATCATTACCTTTTTGCAGAAAGAGGCAGGAAACATGTTCCCGATGGTGGGGGAGTCCAGAACCAGGGGCCACACAGTTGGGGGACATGTTGGGGGAGTCCAGAACCAGGGGCCACACAGTTTAAGAATAAGGGGTAAACCATTTAGAACGGAGACGAGGAAACACTTTTTCTCACAGAGAGTGGTGAGTCTGTGGAATTCTCTGCCTCAGAGGGCGGTGGTGGCAGGTTCTCTGGATGCTTTCAAGAGAGAGCAAGATAGGGCTCTTAAAAATAGCAGAGTCAGGGGATATGGGGAGAAGGCAGGAACGGGGTACTGATTGGGGATGATCAGCCATGATCACATTGAATGGCGGTGCTGGCTCGAAAGGCCGAATGGCCTACTCCTGCGCCTGTTGTCTATTGTACACAAAAATGCTGGAGAAACTCAGCGGGTGCAGCAGCATCTGTGGAGCGAAGGAAATAGGACACGTTTCAGGACCGAAACGTATATTGTCTATTGTCTATTGACATTCTCGTAAATCTTCTCTGTCCCCTTCCCAGCTTGTCAACCTCTTTCCTATAACACGGTGTCCAGAACTGAACACAAGTTACTCCAGCCTTTTGTGCCTATGTACAATCTAGAATTGAATAGTTTGCTTTGGTGATATTGAATCTTGACTCTGTTCTGACCATTGGGCAAAATTAATGTTACCATCTGTGTGAGAATGGAGGGGGATATAGTGCAACTATGCCACCTGCTGGTGCAGTTGCCATCGTTACTTTAATCAGACGATAATCATCTGAGATTAACACACAAAGCTGGAGTAACTCAGCGGGACAGGCAGCGTCTCTGGAGAGAAGGAACAGCTGACAGTGGTTCCCGGAGGTTGCAGGTGGTTGCCAGAGGTTGCAGGTAGTAGAAGCAGGTAGGGAGACTGACAAAAACCTCCGGGAACCGCACGGAAACCTTGGGTGGGGCGCAAAGTCCCCAGAGGTTTCCGTTCAGGTTTCCTAAGTGGGACAGGGGTAGCAACTGAGATCAGATCAGGGCAAGTCACCGGACAAAAGGATGAATTAGTCGTCTGATCTTCAGTGACTTATTTAATATCCATTTTGGGAACTTGCAAGAATTGTTATTTAATTCACCCCAATGACAGAAAGCTCAGATAGACACAAAAAGCTGGAGTAACTCAGCGGGACAGGCAGCATCTCTGGAGAAAAGGAACAGCTGACATTTCGGGTCGAGACCCTTCTTACATAGAAACATAGAAAATAGGTGCAGGTGGAGGCCATTCGGCCCTTCGAGCCAGCACCGCCATCCATTGTGATCATGGCTGATCGTCCCCTATCAATAACCCGTGCCTGCCTTCTCCCCATATCCCTTGACTCCACTAGCCCCCTAGAGCTCTATCTAACTATCTCTTAAATCCATCCAGTGACTTGGCCTCCACTGCCCTCTGTGGCAGGGAATTCCACAAATTCACAACTCTCTGGGTGAAAAAGTTTTTTCTCACCTCAGTCTTAAATGACCTCCCCTTTATTCTAAGACTGTGGCCCCTGGTTCTGGACTCGCTCAACATTGGGAATATTTTTTCCTGCATCTAGTCTAGCTTGTCCAGTTCTTCAGACATTTACTTATATGAAAGCTTGTATTTATGCAGATGCAGGGACTGTTGCTTCCCAGCTGTTAACAGGCAACAGAACCATCCCACCAATGACTAGAGAGCAGCGCTAAACTACTATCTACCTCATTGAAGCCGCTCGGAATATCTTTGATCAGATTTATCTGGCTTTGTCTTGCACTAAACGTTATTCATGTTATTCCCTTATCATGTATCTGTACACTGTAAATGGCTCGATTGTAATCATGTATTGACTTTCCACTTACTGGTTAGTACACAACAAATGCGTTTCACTGTACCTCGATACACGTGACAATAAACTGAACTCAAACTAAAAACACCAATCTACCAAAACTGGTGAAAATGTGAGTACATTTGTTTAGTTTACAGATACAGCGCAGAAACAGGCCCTTCCGCACCCCCGACACTGTGCCGACCAGCGATCACACTATCATAGAAATATAGAAAATAGCTGCAGGAGTAGGCCATTCGGCCCTTCGAGCCTGCACCGCCATTCAATATGATCATGGCTGATCATCCAACTCAGTATCCTGTACCTGCCTTCTCTCCATACCCCCTGATACCTTTAGCCACAAGGGCCACATCTAACTCCCTCTTAAATATATCCAATGAACTGGCCTCAACTACCTTCTGTGGCAGAGAGTTCCAGAGATTCACCACTCTCTGTGTGAAAAATGTTTTTCTCCTCTCGGTCCTAAAAGATTTCCCCCTTATCCTTAAACTGTGACCCCTTGTTCTGGACTTCCCCAACATCGGGAACAATCTTCCTGCATCTAGCCTGTCCAACCCCTTAAGAATTGTGTATGTTTCTATAAGATCCCCCCTCAATCTTCTAAATTCCAGCGAGTACAAGCCAAGTCTATCCAATCTATCTTCATATGAAAGTCCTGACATCCCAGGAATCAGTCTGGTGAACCTTCTCTGTACTCCCTCTATGGCAAGAATGTATTTCCTCAGATTAGGAGACCAAAACTGTACGCAATACTCCAGGTGTGGTCTCACCAAGGCCCTGTACAACTGCAGTAGAACCTCCCTGCTCCTATACGCAAATCCTTTTGCCATGAATGCTAACATACCATTCGCTTTCTTCACTGCCTGCTGCACCTGCATGCCTACTTTCAATGACTGGTGTACCATGACACCCAGGTCTCGTTGCATCTCCCCTTTTCCTAATCGGCCACCATTCAGATAATCCACATTAGGGACAATTTACAATTTTTAAGGAAACTAATTCGCCTACAAACCCACACGCCTTTTTGGAGTGTGGGACGCAACCGGAGCACCCGGAGAAAACCCACGCGGTCACTAGGTGAACGTACAAACTCCGTACAGGCAGCACCTGATGTCAGTATCAAACCCAGGTCTCTGGCGCTGTGAGGCAGCAACTCTACCGCTGCGCCACCGTGCCGCTCCTAAATTTTAGCTTAGTTTAGTTTATTTTATTATTTGGCAGCCACGGTGGCACAGCGGTAGAGTTGCTGCCTCACAGCGCCGAAATCTCGGGTTCGATCCCGACTACGGGTGCTGTCTGTACGGAGTTTGTACGCTCTCCCCGAGGGTTTTCTTCGAGATCGTCAGTTTCCTCCCACACTCCAGACACGTGCAGGTATATAGATTAATGTGTAAATGGGTATGTAGGTGTATGTGTAAATTGTCCCTCCTAGTGTGTGTAGGATGGTGTTAGTGTGCGGGGATCGCTGGTCGGCGCGGACCCAGTTGTCTTAAAGTCCTGTTTCTGCGCTGTATCTCTAAATTAAACTAAACTAAAATGATTGTCATGTGAACAAAGGTATAGTTCAAAAGCTTTTGTAAGTAAGTAAGTTAGTTAGTTTATTGGCCAAGTATTCACATACAAGGAATTTGCCTTGGTGCTCCGCCCACAAGTAACAACATGACACACAGTGACAGTTACGAATGACTCAGAAAACACTAAACATTAAGAATAATAAAACACTAATGATAAAACACCATTGATCAAGCATGTGAACCAACAAAATACCAGATCAAAGGGAGGCTACAGATTTTTGGCTGTTGAGTAGAGCAACTACTCGTGGATAAAAACTGTTTTTATGTCTGGCTGTGGCAGCTTTGACAGTCCGGAGTTGCCTTCCAGATTGTTGTGTGCTATCCAGTCAAAGAGTATACATGATTCCAATCAAGCCTTCCACAGCGCAAGGATAAAAGGTACAACATTTAGTGCTCGATAGAGTCCGATCAAAGATAGTCCGAGGGTCTCCAAATGAGGTAGATAGTAGCTCAGGACTGACCTCCAGTTGTTGGTGGGATGGTTCAGTTGCCTGATAACAGCTGGGAAGAAACAGTCCCTGAACCTGGAGGTGTGCGTTTTCACACTTCTGTAGTCCTTGCCTGATGGGAGAGGGGAGAAGAGGGAGTGGCCGGGGTAAGGCCAACTTTGAGGGTATGAGAGAAGGTCTCGGTCAAGTTGACTGGAGCAGGTTATTTGAGGGGAAAGGAACATCGGCCAAGTGGGATGTTTTTAAAAGTGTGCTGACGGAAGCTCAGGATGCGTACGTCCCCGTTAGAGTGATGGGCCAAGCAAGGCAAACGTAAGGAAGCTTGGCTGACGAGGGAAATTGAGACGTTAGTCGAAAACAAGAAGGGTGCATGGGACAGGTGTAGGCAGCTGGGAACAAGTGCATCCCTGGAGGCTAAGCCTGTGATTGAAACATATAAGATTGTTAAGGGCTTGGACATACTAGAGGCAGGAAACATGAATGGAGCGGCTGGAGTTTAGAAGGATGAGAGGGCATCTCATTGAAACTTATAAGATTGTTATGGGTTTGGACATGCTAGAGGCAGGAAACATGTTCCCGATGTTGGGGGAGTCCAGAACCAGGGGCCACACAGTTTAAGAATAAGGAGTAAGCCATTTAGAACGGAGACGAGGAAACACTTTTTCTCACAGAGAGTGGTGAGTGTGTGGAATTCTCTGCCTCAGAGGGCGGTGGAGGCAGGTTCTCTGGATGCTTTCAAGAGAGAGCTAGATAGGGCTCTTAAAGATAGCGGAGTCAGGGGATATGGGGGAGAAGGCAGGAACGGGGTACTGATTGGGGATGATCAGCCATGATCACATTGAATGGCGGTGCTGGCTCGAAGGGCCAAATGGCCTCCTCCTGCACCTATTGTCTATTGTCTATTGTCTATTTAATAAGAACCTGTTGGCCATCTTTTCCACACAGTGGGTGTTGGGTATTTGGAACGAGCTGCCGGAGGAAGTAGTTGAGGCAGGTACGATGACAACACTTAAAAGACATTGGACAGGTACTTGGATAGACAATAGACAATAGGTGCAGGAGTAGGACATTCGGCCCTTCGAGCCAGCACCGCCTTCTCCCCATATCCCCTGACTCCACTATTTTTAAGAGCCCTACCTGGCTCTTGCTTGAAAGCATCCAGAGAAATTGGCCTCCACTGCCCTTTCTGAAAGAACAAACTTGGAAAGGGGTAGCGTTTCCATCTGGATGAGTTGGCAAACAGTGGAAGTGGAGGAAAGCCAAGGGTCAGATGAGGAGAGTTTTTTTTTTATGCAGGAAGCTATTATGATCTGGAAAGTCTGATGCCTGAAATGGAACATCATAAGGTCATCAGTTCTACGAGCAGAATTAGGCCATTCGGCCCATCATGTATAATCTGCCATGGCCGCTCTGTCTTTCCCTCTGAACCCCATTTTCCTGCCTTCTCCCCGTAACCCCAGATTCTTGAAGCTTATTCCTTATCAAGACACTATCCACGACCCATTTGAAAGGATAGGTCTTTATGCAGAGAGTGGTGGCTGTGTGGAATGAGCTCCCAGTGGAAGTGGTGGAGGCAGGTTCATTGGTATCATTTAAAAATAAATTGGATAGGCATATGGATGAGAAGGGAATGGAGGGTTATGGTACGAGTGCAGGCAGGTGGGACTAAGGGGAAAAAAATTTGTTCGGCATGGACTTGTAGGGCCGAGATGGCCTGTTTCCGTGCTGTAATTGTTATATGGTTATATGGTTATATGGTTATAGGTCTTGTAGGAAGGAAGTGCAGATGCTGGTTTAAACCGAAGATAGACACAAAAAGCTGGAATAACTCCGCGGGTCAGGCAGCATCTCTGGAGAAACATAGAAACATAGAAAATAGGTGCAGGAGTAGGCCATTCGGCCCTTCGAGCCTGCACCGCCAGGTGAGAGAAGGAATAGGTGATGAAGAAGGGTCACAACCTCGAAACGTCACCTGTTCCTTGAGACTCTTGAAAGGCGCCCATAAATAAAATTTATTATTATTATTATTCCTTTTCTCCAGAGATGCTGTCTGTCCCGCTGAGTTACTCCAGATTTTTGTGTCTATTAGGCAGGAACGGGGTACTGATTGGGGATGATCAGCCATGATCACATTGAAATGGCGGTGCTGACTCAAAGGGCCAAATGGCCTACTCCTGCACCTATTGTCCATTGACAGTAAAAGTTCACATTCATAAGTTGTAGGAGCAGTGTATGTGAAGAGTGCTAGTGTACGGGGACCACTGGTCGGCACAGACTTGATTTAGTTTAGTATAATTTAGAGATACAGCGTGGAAACAGGCCCTTCGGCCCACCAGGTCAGCGCCGACCAGCGATCCCCGCACACTAACACTATCCTACACACACGAGGGACAATTTTTACATTTACACCAAGCCAATTTACCTACATACCTGTACGTCTTTGGAGTGTGGGAGGAAACCGAAGATCTCGGAGAAAACCCACGCAGGTCACGGGGAGAGAACGTGCAAACTCCGTACAGGCAGCGCCCGTAGTCAGGATCGAACCCGGGGCTCCGGCACCTCAAGCGCTGTAAGGCAGCAACTGTACCGCTGCGCCACCGTGCCGAAGGGCCAGTTTCCTTCTAGGAGTGCCCTGTTTCAGTGCTGTTTCATAGTTTAGTTTAGTTTAGAGATGCAGCCATGGTCGAATGGCAAAGTAGACTTGATGGGCCGAATGGCCTAATTCTGCTACTATGTCAAATTTTATAGTTTCATTTGACAACATGATGGCTCCATGAACATCTGCAAGGGAGTTTATAGAGTCTGATACAGCGTGGAAACAGACCCTTCGGCCCAACTTGCCCACACCGACCAACATGTCCCAGTTTTGGTCTCCAAATCTGAGGAAGGACATTATTGCCATAGAGGGAGTGCAGAGAAGGTTCACCAGACTGATTCCTGGGATGTCAGGACTGTCTTATGAAGAAAGACTGGATAGACTTGGTTTATACTCTCTAGAATTTAGGAGATTGAGAGGGGATCTTATAGAAACTTACAAAATTCTTAAGGGGTTGGACAGGCTAGATGCAGGAAGATTGTTCCCGATGTTGGGGAAGTCCAGGACAAGGGGTCACAGCTTAAGGATAAGGGGGAAATCCTTTAAAACCGAGATGAGGAGAACTTTTTTCACACAGAGAGTGGTGAATCTCTGGAACTCTCTGCCACAGAGGGTAGTTGAGGCCAGTTCATTGGCTATATTTAAGAGGGAGTTAGATGTGGCCCTTGTGGCCAAGGGGATCAGAGGGTATGGAGAGAAGGCAGGTACGGGATACTGAGTTGGATGATCAGCCATGATCATATTGAATGGCGGTGCAGGCTCGAAGGGCCGAATGGCCTACTCCTGCACCTAATTTCTATGTTTCTATGTTTCTATGTCCCAGCTACACGTCCCACCTGCCAGCATTGGGCCCATATCTCTCTAAACCTGTTCTATCCCTGTTAATTTTTTTAAATGTTATCTTTGACCACTGCCGTGACATCCTCCTTAACCAATAATGCCCCCTCCTCTTTTACTCTCGCCCCTGAAGCATCTGTACCCCAGAACTTTGACCTGCCAGTCCTGCCCTCTCTCAAACAGGTTTCAGTAATGAAGGCTTCAGTCTGAAGAAGGGTCTCGACCTGAAACATCTGTCTTAAGAAGTGTCCTGACCCAAAATGTCACCCATTCCTTCTCTCCATAGATGCTGCCTGTCCCGCTGAGTTACTCCAGCATTTTGTGTCGATTTTCAGTAATGGCTATGTGTAGTTTAGATTATTGTCACATGTGATAAGGTCATAAGGAATAGGAGTCAAATGAGGCCATTCGGCCCATCAGGTCTACTCCGCCATTCAATCATGGCTGATCTATCCCTCCCTCCTAACCCCATTCTCCTGCCTTCTCCCCATAACCTCGACACCCACACTAATCAAGAATCTATCTATCTCTGCCTTAAAAATATCCACTGACTTGGCCTCCACACCCGTCTGTGGCAAATAATTCCACAGATTCACCACCCTCTGACTAAAGAAATTTCTCCTCATCTCCTTCCTTTAATTCAGTACCAAGGCACAGTGAAAAGCTTTTGTTGCGTGCTAACCAGTCAGCGGAAAGACAGTACATGATTACAATCGATCCATTTACAGTGTATAGATATATGATAAGGGAATAAATGTTGCTGTAGGAATAAAGATTTAAGAGTGTGGAGCGATTGTAATAGACAATAGACAATAGGTGTAGGAGGAGGCCATTTGGCCCTTCGAGCCAGCACCGCCATTCAATGTGATCATGGCTGATCATCCCCAATCAGTACCCCGTTCCTGCCTTCACCCCATATCCCCTGACTCCGCTATTTTTAAGAACCCTATCGAGCTCTCTATTGAAAGTATCCAGAGAACCTGCTTCCACCTCCCTCTGAGGCAGAGAATTCCACAGACTCACCACTCTCTGTGAGAAAACGTGTTTCCTCGTCTCCGTTCTAAATGGCTTACTCCTTATTCTTAAACTGTGGCCCCTGGTTCTGGACTCCCCCAACTTCGGGAACATGTTTCCTGCCTCTAGCGTGTCCAAACCCATAACAATCTTATATGTTTCCAGACTGATTCCTGGGATGTCAGGACTGTCTTATGAAGAAAGACTGGATAGACTTGGTTTATACTCTCTAGAATTTAGGAGATTGAGAGGGGATCTTATAGAAACTTACAAAATTCTTAATGGGGTTGGACAGGTTGGAACTCTCTGCCACAGAGGGTAGTTGAGGCCAGTTCATTGGCTATTTTTAAGAGGGAGTTAGATGTGGCCCTTGTGGCCAACGGGATCAGGGGGTATGGAGAGAAGGCAGGTACAGGATACTGAGTTGGATGATCAGCCATGATCATATTGAATGGCGGTGCAGGCTCGAAGGGCCGAATGGCCTACTCCTGCACCTAATTTCTATGTTTCTATGTTTCAATGAGATCTCCTCTCATCCTTCTAAACTCCAGCCGCTCCATTCTCTAAGCATATGACAGTCCCGCCATCCTGGGAATTAACCTTGTAAACCTACACTGCACTCCCTCAATAGCAAGAATGTCCTTCCTCAAATTAGACCAAAACCACACACAATACCCCAGATGTGGTCTCACTAGGGCTCTGTACAACTGCAGAAGGACCTCTTTGCTCCTATATTCGATTCCTCTTGTTATAAAGGCCAACATGCCATTCGCTTTCTTCACTGCCTGCTGTACCTGCATGCTTACTTTCACAGACTGATGTACAAGGACCCCCAGATCCCGTTGCACTTCCCCTTTTCCCAACTTGACGCCATTTAGATAGTAATCTGCCTTCCTATTTTTGCTACCAAAGTGGATAACCTCTCATTTATCCGCATTAAACTGCATCTGCCATGCATCTGCCCACTCCCCCAACTTGTCCAAGTCACCCTGCATTCTCATAGCTCAACATGAGTTTGTAGATCTGCTCCTGTGGCCGGCACGAAACGTGTCGCCTGTGTTGGGCGGCCATCTTGGAAGCCCACTGGCCTCCCAGTCGCACGTACCTATTCTCAGTTGGAAAACAGGCCAAGAAAAATAGTTACTCACGTTCAGCCTTGGTTTGCAAAAGATTAATCAAATAGTGGTTAAAAACAAACCATATCTTGTTGGAAAAGCCCCACCTCGCCAACGACTGTGGTCTCCGTGTAAATAATATCCCACGGGACACTCTCCAAACAAACGTTGGTTGGCACGGCTGTGTTGAGGAACTTGGATCAGTTGATTGGGAAGGTTCCAAGTGTGATTACGGGAACTCAGGGGCCTATTATGAGCACAGATGATGAATGAAATCTTATAAACAGTTCTGTTTTTGGACAGTAACTGTGGCAACAGCCGTGTCTAAAGAGTTGATATATTGACCTGGGCTACAACTAACCCCTCGCTGTGACTCCTCTCAAGGGATTGGAAGGAATTATTCACCAGAGAGGGTTTAGTTTAGTTCAGAGATGCAGCGTGGAAACAGGCCCTTCGGCCCACCGAGTCCGCGCCGACCAGCGATCCCCGCACATTAACACTATCCTGCACACACCAGTCGCGTTTTTTTTCATACCGAGCCAAATAGCCAACAAACCTTTGTACGTCTTTGGAGTGTGGGAGTCTCGGAGAAAACCCGCGCAGGTCGCGAAGGCGGAACGTACAAAACTCCGTGCGGGCAGCGCCCGTAGCCGGGATCAAACCCGGGTCTCTGGCGCTGTGAGGCAGCAGCTCTACCGCTGCGCCACCAAGCTGCTAGTTGGCAGTAAAACTTGCACGGTGTGATCGAGAAAACCCTGGCCTGTGACTGATAGATTCCAGAGAACATACAATAGACAATAGGTGCAGGAGTAGGCCATTCGGCCCTTTGAGCCAGCACCGCCATTCAATGTGATCATGGCTCATCATCCCCAATCAGTTACCCGTTCCTGCCTTCTCCCCATATCCCCTGACTCCACTATCTTTAAGAGCCCGATCTAGCTCTCTCTTGAAAGTATCCAGAGAACCGGCCTCCACCGCCCACTGAGGCAGAGAATTCCACAGACTCACAACTCTCTGCATGAAAAAGTGTTTCCTCATGTCCGTTCTAAATGGCTTACCCCTTATTCTTAAACTGTGTGGCCCCTGGTTCTGGACTCCCCCAACATCGGGAACATGTTTCCTGCCTCTAGCGTGTCCAAACCCTTAATAATCTTATATGATTCAATAAGATACCCTCTCATCCTTCTAAACTCCAGAGTGTACAAGCCCAGCTGCTCCATTCTCTCAGCATATGACAGTCCCGCCATCCCGGGAATTAACCTTGTAAACCTACGCTGCACTCCCTCAATATCAAGAATGTCCTTCCTCAAATTAGGGGGCCAAAACTGCACACAATACTCCAGACAACTAGCTCACTCCCAGGGGTGAGACAATACAGGTTGTTTACAGACAAATGCTCCCTCGACTCTGCGGCATCAAACTTCTCCAAGGCAGGTAGACACAAAATGCTGGAGTAACTCAGCGGGACAGGCAGCATCTCTGGAGAGAAGGGATGGGTGACGTTTTGGGTCGAGGCCCTTCTTCAGACTGAGAAAGTCAAGAGAGCGGGCGACACAGAGATAAGGAAGTGTAAGGTGTGAGAACGAAACATCAAAGGGGATGTAGAACAAGGAAAATGTAGAATAGATCGTTGTTAGCGAGGGGGAGGTGACAACGAAGCACACACAGATAAAATGTCATCGGGGACATTCAGACTGGTCGGAGAACCGGGAAGGGGGAGAGGATGGAGAGAGTGGGAAAGCAAGGGCTACTTGAAGTTAGAGAAGTCAATGTTCATACCGCTGGGGTGTAAGCTGCCCAAGCGAAATATGAGGTGCTGCTCCTCCAATTTGCGCTGGGCCTCACTCTGACAGTGGAGGAGGCCCAGGACAGAAAGGTCAGTGTGGGAATGGGAGTGGGAGTTGAAGTTTTTTGCAACCAAAGGCAGGTCCAGCATAGATTAGTAAAGCATTTTCTGTACTGTAGGCAGGAAATGTAGATGCTGGTTTACACCGAAGTTAGACACAAAATGCTGGAGTAACTCAGCGGGGCAGGTCTGAAGAAGGGTCTCGCCCCCAAACATCACCCCCCCCCATTCCTTCCATCCAGAGATGCTGCCTGTCCCGCTGAGTTAATCCATTGACTTCATTTACACCTCACGCTGCCTCGGCAAGGCCAGCAGCATCATCAAGGACCAGTCGCACCCCGGCCACTCCCTCTTCTCCCCTCTCCAAACCAGCAAGAGGTACAGAAGTGTGAAAACGTACACCTCCTGATTCTATAACTGTTCCATCAAAACCACTAGAGAGTCTAGCACCAGAGGGCATAGCTTTAGAATGAAAAGACATAACTTTAGAAAGGAGATGAGGAGGAATTTCTTTAGCCAGAGGGTGGTGAATCTGTGGAATTCTGCTGCAGACGGCTGTGGAGGCCAAGTCAATGGATATTTTTAAGGCAGAGATAGACAGGTTCTTGATTAGTGCGTATGTCAGGGGTTATGGGGAGAAGGCAGGAGAATGGGGTTGAGAGAGAGAGATAGATCAGCCATGATTGAATGGCGGATCACACGATGGGCCGAATGGCCTGAATCTACTTCTATAACTTATGAACATGAACCTCCCAGTGAAGATAGGAAGGGCGGCACGGTGGCGCAGCGGTAGAGTTGCTGCCTCACCGCGCTGGAGACCCGGGTTCGATCCTGACCACGGGTGCTGTCTGTACGGAGTTTGTACGTTCTCCCCGTGACCTGTGTGGGTTTTCCCCGGGTGCCCCGGTTTCCTTCCACACTCCAAAGACGTGCAGGTCTCTAACTTGTTTAAGAAGGAACTGCAGATGCTGGAAAATCGAAGGTAGGCAAAAAGTGCTGGAGACACTCAGCGGGTGCGGCAGCATCTATGGAGCGAAGGAAATAGGCAACGTTTCGGGCCGAAACCCTTCTTGCAGAGTGAGGTGTAAATGAAGTCAATGGATTAACTCAGCGGGACAGGCAGCATCTCTGGATGGAAGGAATGCGGGGTGACGTTTTCGGGTCGAGACCCTTCTTCAGACCCCCCATCAGTCTGAAGAAGGCTTTCGGCCCGAAACGTTGCCTATTTCCTTCGCTCCATAGATGCTGCTGCACCCGCTGAGTTTCTCCAGCACTTTTGTGTACCTTCAGGTCCCCAACTTAATTCGAGAGTGTGTAGGATAGTGTTAATGAGCGGGGTGATCGCTGGTCGGCGCGGACTCGGTGGGCCGAAGGGCCTGTTTCCACGCTGTGTCTCATGAAACTAAAACTAAATTCCTTTCCCTTCATAGATGCCGTTCGACCCGGTATGTCCCTGCAGCCCTGTGTATTTTGCCATTGACAGGGCAAAATGTTTATCTAGTTAAAGCACATGTAGGGATCCTGCCTCACAACTTATCGCGAATTGGGAGTTATTTTATCAGCACAGGATGTTACTGAATCTCTCACGGTAATTTTCGTTAAGAATCTCAAAGGATATTTTCCACTTGGTCGATGTCTTTGAAATATATCTGATGTGAAGCAAAGATTAGGCCCTCATATCTCGAAAGCTCTTCCCTGGAGTGAGTTGCTGTGTCTCACATTTCCCCTCTAGCTCCACCCTCCATTCCAATTCTAAAATGCTTAGATAGAGTCATGCAGGGTGGAAATAGGCCCTTCGGCCCAACTTGCCCATTCAAACCAACATGCCCAATACATGATTACAATCGATCCATTTACAGTGTATAGATACATGATAAGGGAAGAAATGTTGCTGTAGGAATAAAGATTTATGAGTGTGGATCGATTACAATAGACAATAGACAATAGGTGCAGGAGTAGGCCATTCGGCCCTTCGAGCCAGCACCGCCATTCAATGTGATCATGGCTGATCATCCCCAATCAGTACCTCATTCCTGCCTTCTCCCCATATCCCCTGACCCCGCTATCTTTTAGAGTCCTATCTAGCTCTCTCTTGAAAGTATCCAGAGAACCTGGCTCCACCGCCCTCTGAGGCAGAGAATTCCACAGACTCACCACTCTCTGAGAAAAAGTGTTTCCTCGTCTCCGTTCCAAATGGCTTACTGCTTATTCTTAAATTGTGGTTCCTGGTTCTGGACTCCCCCAACATCGGGAACATGTTTCCTGCCTCTAGCGTATCCAAGCCCCACAGATGGAATTCTACACTATGTCCCACCTGCCAGCATTTGCCCCACATCCCTCTGAATCTGAGGTGGACACAAAATGCTGGAGTAACTCAGCGGGACAGGCAGCATCTCTGGAGAGAAGGAATGGGTGATGTTTCGGGACGAGACCCTTCTTCAGACTGATGTCAGGGTAGGGGGCGGTACAGAGATAGAATGCAGTCGGAGACGGTACGACTGGTGGAAGAACTGGGAAGGGGGGGGGATAGAGAGAGAGGGAAAGCAAGGACTATTTGAAGTTAGAGAAGTCAATGTTCATACCGCAGGGGTGTAAGCTGCCCAAGCGAAATATGAGGTGCTGTTCCTCCAATTTGCGCTGGGCCTCACTCAGACAATGGAGGAGTCCCAGGACAGAAAGGTCAGATTGGGAATGGGAGGGGGAGTTGAAGTGCTGAGCCACCAGGAGATCAGGCTGGTTAAGGCGGACTGAGCGGAGGTGTTCAGCGAAACGATCGGCCAGTCTGCGTTTGGTCTCGCCGATGTATAAGCGTCCACATCTTGCCTGTGCTTGGTCCATATCTCTCGAAACCTGTCCTATCCATGTGCCATCGAGTGATGCAGTGTGGAAACAGGCCCTTTAACCCACACCGGCCAACATGTCCCATCTACATTAGCCTTTATTTGGCCCATATCCCTCATAACCTGTTTTATCCATGTACCTGTCTAAATGTTTCTGAAACGTTGCGATAGTCCCCGCCTCGACTACCTCCTCCTCCTATGGCAGCTCGTTCCATACACCCGCCACCGGTGGCGTTTTGGCAGAGCGGACCATTTGGTGACTTTCCTTTTAGGCAACGCAGCCTATCGGTTCGTTGGCGTTTCTGCTTCGTTTCCATTCGGTTATTTGGCTTTGACTTCATTCCTTCGACGTCACGTCCACACCATTATACCATCAAAACTGATCACCAAACTCGGTAACCTGGGCATCGACCCCTCCCTCTGCAACTGGATACTGGACTTTCTAACCAACAGACCCCAGTCTGTGAGGTTAGACAAGCACACCTCTTCAACCCTCACCCTGAACACCGGCGTTCCACAGGGCTGTGTGCTGAGCCCCCTCCTCTACTCCCTCTTCACCTATGACTGCACACCTGTACATGGTACTAACACCATCATCAAGTATGCAGATGATACAACGGTGATTGGCCTCATCAGCAACAACGATGAGTTGGCCTACAGGGAGGAGGTCCAGCACTTAGCAGCATGGTGCGCTGACAACAACCTGGCCCTTAACTCCAAGTAGACCAAGGAGCTCATTGTAGACTTCAGGAAGTCCAGAGGCGGCACGCACACCCCCATCCACATTAACGGGACGGAGGTGGAACGTGTTTCTAGCTTCAGGTTCCTGAGAATCAACATCTCCGATGACCTCTCTTGGCTCATCAGCGTCTCTTCTTCCTGAGGAGACTGAAGAAGGTCCATCTGTCTCCTCAGATCGTGGTGAACTTCTACCGCTGCACCATCGAGAGCATCCTTACCAACTGCATCACAGTATGGTATGGCAACTGCTCTGTCTCCAACCGGAAGGCATTGCAGAGGGTGGTGAAAATTGCCCAACGCATCACCGGTTCCTCGCTCCCCTCCATTGAGTCTGTCCAAAGCAAGCGTTGACTGCAGAGGGCGCTCAGCATCGCCAAGGACTGCTCTCACCCCAACCATGGACTGTTTACCCTCCTACCATCCGGGAGGCGCTACAGGTCTCTCCGTTGCCGAACCAGCAGGTCGAGGAACAGCTTCTTTCCGGCGGCTGTCACTCTACTCAACAACGTACCTCGGTGACTGCCAATCACCACCCCCCCCCGGACACTTATTATTATTTATTCAAATCATTTGCTATGTCGCTCTTCCAGGGAGATGCTAAATGCATTTTGTTGTCTCTGTACTGTACACTGACAATGACAATGACAATTAAAATTTTTTTTTTATTTTTTTTTTTTTTTTTTTTTTTTTTTTTTTTTTTTTTTTTTTTTTTTTTTTTTTTTTATTTTTATTAGAAGTACGGTAAATTACAATTCTACACAACACATATATCTTGATACATTTTTTATACCGCTTCATTTTTTTTTTTTTTTTTAGAGCTTTAAGAAAAAAAGTAGAAGTTAGGAAAGTAAAGAAAGTGCAAGAGAATCGTGCAGTGCGAGAGTGTAAGGAAAAGAAAGCCCCTTAGGAAAGAAGTTAGAGAAGGAAGTAAAGTGAGAAAATAGACCCTAGAAAGAAAAGAAGGAGAAAGTAGAAACAATCGCTCTATTATAACATTAAACTCCGCAGAGAGGGGACTACCAACCAAGTCTGTTTTTGTTATTTTACCTCCCGTTACCAGGTCCTGATTCCGCTTATTTATATATTTGGTTTTTTTTTTTAGATTACTATTGCACCTCATACTTGTAATAGGTCCAGAAACATAGACCACGTCTTTTGAAATTGGTCTGCTTTACCTGCTAGGAGGAATCTCATCTCTTCCAGGTGTAATGTTTCAAACATATTTGATATCCACATTTTTATTGTTGGTGTCGGCGCATTTTTCCAGAATTTAAGTATAAGCTTTTTTCCCATTATTAGCCCGTAATTAAATAAATTCTTCTGAAACACGTTTAATTCAGGGTTATCTTCCGATATTCCGAAGATAATCCATTCTGGTTTTGGTACCAGTTTTATTTTGATCAATTTTGAAAAAATATCAAATATTTCATACCATGAACCTCCTAAAGCTCCTATGAAGTAGAGGCATTAGTGTGTTTTCTTGGCTATTGCTTCAATATGGCTGGACCAGAACAAGTAGAGGACCCGGAGAAAACCCACGTGTTCACAGGGAGAATTTACAAACTCCCAAGTGCGGCCTCACCAACGTCTTTGTACAACTTTTAACATAATGTCCCAACTTCTATACTCAATTGCTTGACTGATCGATGCCAGTGTGCCAGAATGGTGTTGCACACTAAGCATGCAGGCACAGCAGGCAGTGAAGAAAGCCAATGGCATGTTGGCCTCCATTGCGAGAGAATTTGAGTTCAGGAGCAAGGAGGTCCTTCTGTAGTTGTACAGGGCCCCGGTGAGACCACACCTGCAGTATTGTGTGCAGTTTTGGTCTCCTAATTTGAGGAAGGACATTCTTGCTATTGAGGTAGTGCAGCTTATGTTCACCAGGTTAGTTCCCGGGATGGCGGGACTGTCATATGCTGAGTTAATGGGTCGACTGGGCTTGTACACTCTGGAATTTAGGAGGATGAGAGGTAAACGTATAATATTCTTAAAGGATTGGACAGACTAGATGCAGGATAAATGTTCCCGATGTTGGGGGAGTCCAGAACCAGGGGTCACAGTTTAAGAATACGGGATAAGCTATTTAGGACTGAGATGAGGAAAAAACCACTTCACGCAGAGAGTTGCGAATCTGTGGAATTCTCTGCCACAGAAGGCAGTGGAGGTCAATTCACTGGATAGTTTCAAGAGAGAGATGTAGCTCTTAGGGTAAAGGAATCAAGGGATACGGGGAAAAAACAGAAACGGGGTACTGATTTTAGATGATCAGCCATGATCGTATTGAATGTCGGTGCTGGCACGAGGGTCCGAATGGCCTACTCCTGCACCTATGTTTCTATGTTTCCATCAGGAACATGTATACCTTCAATTCTCACTATCATGCTTTTAAAAGCATCTCATTTTATTGACTAAACTAAACACCATGGACAATTTTAAGAAGCCGATTAAACTAGAAATCTGAACGTCATTAGAGTGCGGGAGGAACCCGGAGCACCTGGAGAAAACCCACACGGTCACGGGGAGAACGTGCAAACTCTGTACAGACAGCACCCATAGTCAGGTTTGACCCCGGGTCTCTGTTGCGCTGTGCGGCAGCGCCACCGTGCGCCACCGTGCCGCCCTTGTGCAAACAACAAAAACTGGCAACAAACAAATATCACAAACTAAATCTATGGACATATCTCTGTCAACTCTCCGCCACTCGCATTGTGAAAGAAATGGCCCAGTGCTTTCACAGTTGAATTTGCTCAGGGCGTTCACTGGTGTTAACGTTAATATACCTTTATCCGTGCCCATCTCAGTTGAGTAAAGTTCTTCGAACATGCACTTGCAAGTGTGTATTCAACCCTGTGAAATGCAAACAGGACTTCATTCCCTACCAAGTGGCCGTTAAACCTGCTTCAGCTATGTATACGTGTTCAGTCTCAGTTTAGTTAATTGTCACGTGTACCGAGGTACAGGGAAAAGCTTTTGTTGTGTACTAACCAGTAAGCGGAAAGTCAATACATGATTACAATCGAGCCATTTACAGTGTACAGATGCATGATAAGGGAATAACATGAATAACGTTTAGTGCAAGACAAAGCCAGATAAATCTGATCAAAGATATTCCGAGGGGTTTCAATGAGGTAGATAGTAGTTTAGCGTTGCTCTCTAGTCATTGGTGGAATGGTTCTGTTGCCTGTTAACAGCTGGGAAGAAACAGCCCCTGCATCTGCTGAAATACAAGCTTTCATATAAGTAAATGTCTGAAGAACTGGACAAGCTAGACTAGATGCAGGAAAAAATATTCCCAATGTTGAGCGAGTCCAGAACCAGGGGCCACAGTCTTAGAATAAAGGGGAGGCCATTTAAGACTGAGGTGAGAAAAATCTTTTTCACCCAGAGAGTTGTGAATTTGTGGAATTCTCTGCCACAGAGGGCAGTGGAGGCCAAGTCACTGGATGGATTTAAGGGAGAGTTAGATAGAGCTATAGGGGCTAGTGGAGTCAAGGGATATGGGGAGAAGGCAGGCATGGGTTATTGATAGGGGACGATCAGCCATGATCACAATGGATGGCGGTGCTGGCTCGAAGGGCCAAATAGCATCCCCTTGCACCTATTTTCTATGTTTCTATGTTTCTATGTAACAAGGGTCTCGACCCGAAATGTCAGCTGTTCCTTTTCTCCAGAGATGCTGCCTGTCCCGCTGAGTTACTCCAGCTTTTTGTGTCTATCTGAGCTTTCTGTCATTGGGGTGAATTAAATAACAATTCTTGCAAGTTCCCAAAATGGATATTAAATAAGTCACTGAAGATCAGACGACTAATTCATCCTTTTGTCCGGTGACTTGCCCTGATCTGATCTCAGTTGCTACCCCTGTCCCACTTAGGAAACCTGAACAGAAACCTCTGGTGACTTTGCGCCCCACCCAAGGTTTCCGTGCGGTTCCCGGAGGTTCCCGGAGGTTTTTGTCAGTCTCCCTACCTGCTTCTACTACCTGCAACCTCTGGCAACCACCTGCAACCTCCGGGAACCACGTCAGCGGTTCCGTCTCTCCAGAGACGCTGCCTGTCCCGCTGAGTAACAGGAGTCAGCGGAATGACAATACAGTTTTACAATCGAGCCATTTACAGTGTACAGATGCATGATGAGGGAATAACGTTTAGTGCAAGGTAAAGCCAGCAAAGTCCGATCATGGATAGTCCGAGGGTCATCGATGAGCTAGATAGTAGTAAGTAAGTAAGTTTTATTTATATAGCACGTTTTAAGTCAACTCGCATTGGCACCAATACACAGACGGCGCCCACTCCTGCACATCCACCATCATAGTCGTTCAGCATTGCTCTCTGGTTGTGGTAGGATGGTTCAGTTGTTGGGAAGAAACTGTCCCTGAATCTGTTCAAAGCCAATGACTCTTGTACCTACATTCCTGTACGTCTTTGGAGTGTGGGAGGAAACCGGAGCACCCGGAGAAAACCCACGCGGGTCACGGGGAGAGAACGTACAAACTCCGTACAGCAGCGCCCGTAGTCAGGCACTACCATCGTGCTGCATGTAGTGCTCTGGAATAACTGACTGAGAACCAACAAAATAGAGAGAGTAGTCAACAAAATAGAGAGAGTACAGAGGAGATTTACTAGAATGTTGCCTGGGTTTCAGCAACTAAGTTACAGAGAAAGGTTGAACAAGTTAGGTCTTTATTCTCTGGAGCGCAGAAGGTTAAGGGGGGACTTGATAGAGGTCTTTAAAATGATGAGAGGGATAGACAGAGTTGATGTGGATAACCCTGGATGTCCAGCCAGGTCCGCACACTCCTCAGAGCCCGCGATGCTGCCTTCAGGTCAGGTGACAGAGCTCTGTACAGGGCTGCTCGAGCCGACCTGAAAAGTGGTATTAAAAAGGCTAAGGCGGATCACAAGAGGAGCATAGAGTCCCACTTGTCCAGCAATAATACACGGGAGGTATGGCGGGGCATACAAGACATTACCAACTACAGAGGCTGTGCCACAAAGTCAGAAGACCTGAGTGCGCCGCTGGCAGAAAAGCTAAATTGCTTCTTCTCCCGCTTTGAAACATCACAACAGCAGCACTCACCTGCTACAGCCCTGTTCCCACCCTCACCTGGCTCCTGTACTACTCCACTCACTGTCAGGGAGCACGATGTCAGACGGGTGCTCCTGGCAGTGAACCCCAAGAAGGCTACCGGCCCAGATGGAGTCCCTGGTAAGGTGCTCAAAGCGTGCGCCCACCAGCTCACTGCCATCTTCACCAGAATTTTCAATCTCTCCCTGGCCCAGGCAGTCATTCCGTCCTGCCTAAAATCAGCCACAATCGTCCCTGTGCCGAAGAAGTCTCCCATCACCAGCCTTAATGACTACCGTCCCGTTGCCCTCACTCCGGTAATCACGAAGTGCTTCGAGAGATTGGTCCTCCAGCACATCAAGGACTATCTACCACCAGACTTCGACCCCCACCAATTCGCTTATCGCCAAAACAGATCCACAGAAGACGCCATCACCGTAGCTCTCCACTCTGTGCTGAGCCATCTGGAGCAGGGGCAGAGCTACGTCCGGATGCTCTTTGTGGATTTTAGTTCAGCCTTTAACACAATCATCCCGGACATCCTCATTGGCAAACTGGTCACTCTCGGCCTCCCCACTGTCACATGTGCCTGGATTAAGGATTTCCTCACAAACCGGCCCCAGACTGTGAGACTTGGCCCCCACCTCTCCTCCACTCGCAGGTTGAGTACCGGTTCCCCACAGGGCTGTGTGCTAAGCCCCCTCTTGACTGTCTCTACACCTACGACTGTAGTCCGGCCCACAACAACAACCGCATCGTCAAATTTGCTGACGACATACTGTGGTCGGACTTATTTCAAAGGGGAGACGAGGCAGCCTACAGAGAGGAAGTCCTGAAGTTGACAACCTGGTGCTCAGAAAACAATCTGGCTCTGAACACCAGGAAAACAAAAGAGCTCATTGTCGACTTCAGGAGGCACAGCACCGACTTAGTCCCCCTACACATTAACGGCGAGTGTGTGGAGAGGGTCAACACCTTCCGGTTTCTCGGCGTCCATATCGCGGCTGACATCTCCTGGACGGACAACACGACAGCGGTCATCAAGAAGGCTCAGCAGCGGCTGCACTTCCTGAGGGTCCTCAGGAAGCACAACCTAGACTCTAACCTGCTGCTGACCTTCTACCGCTCGTCCATCGAGAGCCTGCTGACATACTGCATTACAGCATGGTATGGCAGCTGCACCATGGCAGACAGGGAGAGGCTTCAGAAAACCAGGACAGCGCAGAGGTCATTGGTTGAGATGGACATCTACACCTCCCGCTGCCTTAGCAGGGCAAAGTAGTCACCAAAGACAGCTCCCATCGTGCGTTTGGACTGTTCGACCTGCTGCCCTCTGGAAGGCGCTATAGGTGCATCAAATCCAGGACAAACAGACTTAGGAGTAGTGCTTCCCGACAAAATATCTACCAGAAATTCAAATCCACACATGCACTGACTACACCGCCCAACACGGACTTCCATCTGTATATATGTATATATGTATGTAGCGCCGTAGAATTTTGTGCACCTATTTCCCCCCCCCCCAATCCCCTTCTGTTTTTTTTTCTGTTTCTGTTTTTTGTGCAAAATTGTATGGGGGGACTGAGTACGAGCAGTCTTTCAGTTTCATGTAGATGGATAGACATAGTTGACATATATCTATAAGCTTTTCCCACTGAGAGGAGGGAAGATGCAAACAAGGGGACATGGCTTGAGATTTAAGGGACAGAAGTTTAGGGGTAACATGAGGGGGAACGTCTTTACTCAGAGAGTGGTAGCTGTGTGGAATGAGCTTCCAGTGAAGGTGGTGGAGGCAGGTTCGTTTTTATAATTTAAAAATAAATTGGATAGTTATATGGACGAGAAAGGAATGGAGGGTTATGGTCTGAGCGCAGGTGTATGGGACTAGGGGAGAATACGTGTTCGGCACAGACTAGAAGGGTCGAGATGGCCTGCTTCCGTGCTGTAATTGTTATATGGTTATATGGTTAACCGGAACCATTTTTGGGGATGGGAGCGGGACACTGTGCCTTCCCTCATAATATGGGAACCATGGTGGGGGGATGTTTTTTGTTTAAATGTTTATTACTGTTATGTCTGTATTCTTTCTTTATGTGCTGCATTGGCAAGAAGCATTTCACTACACCTAGGTGTATGTGACTAATAAAATAACCTTTGAACATTTTGGAAGGAAGTTAATTGAAAGGTAAATTTAAGGGCCTGTCCCACTTAGACTATTATTTAGGCGACTAGGCTGTTGCCACATGGTCACCGGGGTGACGCCTGTATGGCCGTGAGTCGTCTCCTCAGTCGCCCAAAGAGTCGTAGCGGCTTTCTGGTCGCCGCTGGATTTTCAACACGTTGAAACATTTTCGGAGACAGTCGTCGACAGTGGGGTTGACGCCAATGAGCGTAGCTTGACTTCTCCTGATGTAGGTGCTGTCGTAGTTGTCTCCAGGTTAACGTAGGTTGTTGTCAGGTTCACGTAGGTTGCCGCCAGTGCTGACTTTTTTTGCCGTTTTTTTGTTGTTGGTAAAGTAATGATTCTATTTCAGATTTTATATCATAGTGGGGGGTCCAGTCGCTGGTTTTTCGGCGACCCGCTACAACTATGACAGTCGCCGGCAGTTGCCTAAAAGTAGCCAAAGTGGGACAGACCATGTATTATAGAAACATAGAAACATAGAAATTAGGGGCAGGAGTAGGCCATTCGGTCCTTCGAGCCTGCACCACCATTCAATATGATCATGGCTGATCATCCAACTCAGTATTCCGTACCTGCCTTCTCTCCATACCCCCTGATCCCCTTAGCCACAAGGGCCACATCTAACTCGTTCTTAAATATAGCCAATGAACTGGCCTCGACTACCCTCTGTGGCAGAGAGTTCCAGAGATTCACCACTCTCTGTGTGAAAAAAGTTCTTCTCATCTCGGTTTTAAAGGATTTCCCCCTTATCCTTAAGCTGTGACCCCTTGTCCTGGACTTCCCCAACATTGGGAACAATTGCAGTCAGTTGGGTAACAGATATGTTAAGTGCATGGCGGTCAAGAATGTTTTGTTGTCATGTGTCCCAGATCGAACAATGAAATTCTTACTTGCAGCAGCACAACAGAATAGGTGAACATAGTACACTGTAAATAGACAATAGACAATAGGTGCAGGAGGAGGCCATTCGGCCCTTCGAGCCAGCACCGCCATTCAATGTGATCATGGCAGATCATCCCCAATCAGTACCCCGTTCCTGCCTTCTCCCCATATCCCCTGACTCCGCTATTTTTAAGAGCCCTATCTACCTCTCTCTTGAAAGTACCAAGAGAACCTGCCTCCACCGCCCTCTGAGGCAGAGAATTCCACAGACTCACCACTCTCTGTGAGAAAATAATTGCACTACTATGTCTCTATGCACGTAAATATATTTATTTATTGCTCATATTCTATGTCACTCTTCTAGGGAGATGCTAACTGCATTTCGTTGTCTCTGTACTGTACACTGCACAATGCCAATAAGGTTTGAATCTGAATCTGAATCTGAAAAAGTGTTTCCTCGTCTCCGTTCTAAATGGCTTACTCCTTATTCTTAAACTGTGGGCCCCGGTAAACAATGCAATAAATGAAAGAAAAGTTAAGTGTATGTACATATACACACACGTACGTACACATACAAGACAAACAAACAATAATAGTGTAATAATAACAATGAAAGTCTATGTAGTCACATTGCTGTTAGCACTGGTTCAAAGTAGCGATATTGAAAGGTAGGATTGACATTAGGTAATCCGTCAGTCTTCAATATCCCCAGGGCCCACATTCATCAACCATTTAGTCATCATTTAATCATTTAGTGCAGTAATCACAGTCATCAATCATGAGATATGATTAGAAAATTATACATCTACAATTATAAAAGGACTGGATGCAAGTTAGATGCAGGAAAAATGTTCCCAATGTTGGGCGAGTCCAGAACCAGGGGCCACAGTGTTAGAATAAAGGGGAGGTCATTTAAGACTGAGGTGAGAAAAAGCTTTTTCACCCAGAGAGTTGTGAATTTGTGGAATTCCCTGCCACAGAGGGCAGTGGAGGCCAAGTCGCTGGATGGATTTAAGAGAGAGTTAGATGGAGCTCCAGGGGCTAGTGGAGTCAAGGGATATGGGGAGAAGGCAGGCACGGGTTATTGATAGGGGACGATCAGCCGTGATCACAATGAATGGTGGTGCTGGCTCGAAGGGCCGAATGGCCTCCTCCTGCACCAATTGGAGACCAGTCCATTGGCTATATTTAAGAGGGAGTTAGATGTGGCCCTTGTGGCTAAAGGTGTCACGAAGTATGGAGAGAAGGCAGGTACAGGATACTGAGTTGGATGATCAGCCATGATCATATTGAATGGCGGTGCAGGCTCGAAGGGCCGAATGGCCTAATCCTGCACCTATTTTCTATGTTTCTATTTAATGATTGTACATCATTGATAACAGCTGTCCCAGAATCTGGAGGTGTGCGTTTTCCCACTTCTATATGTTTTGCCCGATGGGAGAGGGGAGAAGAGGGAGTGGCCGGGGTGCGACTGGTCCTTGATGATGCTGCTGGCCTTGCCGAGGCAGCGTGAGGTGTAGATGGAGTCGATGGAGGGGAGGTTGGTCCGTGTGACGGTCTGGGCCGCCTCCAAAACCCTCCGCAATCTCTCCCAGTCTCGGACGGAGCTGTTCCCGAACCGAGCGGCGATGCCTCCCGGTAACAAAACTCCGCGGAAAGGAGGAGAGCTCTTTGTCGGGAGAGCGTACCTGTGTGGGGGCAAGGAAACTATTTCCCTCGGTGCCTCCAGAAGGGCACGCGGAGAATTAGGCGAAGATTAAAGTATGCCTGCATGCTGCTAAACAAAGATGAAAAGGAATGCAAAAATGAATGCACTGACACTGAGTTCTATTATTGATGATCTACAAGATATGGGATCCTTTAATCTGTCCTCAGAGATGGGCCCTGTGCACAAAGCGAGCAGGAAAAAAATTGGACAATAATAACCCACCGGAGCTTCAAAGGCACTGTTATCTTCCGCCCCTTGTTACAATTTATTTCAACGTTCCAGTTGCTTTTTATATTTTCTCTGCCGTCTTATTAATCACTTCTGCTTTGATGTGATGGCAGTACTTAACAGGGCTGGAGTCAGTGCTAAGTGCTTTCAGGTACAATGGTTTAGTGGCTTGGTTTCTGCTGCAGGTAACCCTGCCTCCCTGTCCCACCGCACAATGAGGGTTCAGTTTGGTTTTGGTTGAGAGATACAGCGCGGAAACAGGCCCTTCGGCCCGCCCACCGAGTCCGCGCGCCGGCCAGCGATCCCCGTGCGTTAACACTATCCTACACACACACTAGGGACAATTTACGCTTATACCAAGCCAATTTGCCTGCAAACCTGTGCATTTTTGGTGGTGTGGGAAGAAACTGGAGCACCCGGAGATAAAAAAGCCACGCAGGTCGCACGGGAGAACGTGCAAACTCCGTACAGACAGCAGCCGTAGTCAGGATCGAACCCGGGTATAATAATAATAATAATAATAATAATAATTTTATTTATAGAGCACTTTAAAAACAAACAAAGCTGCAACAAAGTGCTGTACATCACTAATCATTGACAAAAAAGTTAATACACACCAAAAATAACAATCAAAAGAAATAGTAGGAAAAGACATGTAAAATAAAGAAACATCAAAAACACCACAAACAGAAGCAAAGCCTCAGGCATGGTCAAAAGCCAGGGAGTACAAATGTGTTTTAACACTGGATTTGAAGATGGACAGTGAGGGTATAAAGGGCCTGTCCCACCAGCATGCGATTCCATGCGGCAAGCGCAACCTAACGTGGTGGCTTGAGCCGTTCGGCCTCGCGGGGCCGGTCCCACTTCGATCACCGGAGCCGTATGGAGTTGTGCGGAGCTGGTCCCGACATCGCGCGGGCTCCGAAAAACTGACCGTGTTCAAAAAGTCAGCGCGGCAACGGTCTGCCGGCCCGCAGCCGACTCAACACCGTACGCAGTGCCTTGACGGGCATACGCAGCGTCTTGGCGCCGTATGCAGCGTCTCTACGCCGTACGTCACGCGCGAACTTCCCGCGGACTTCGCTCGAACTTCATGTCACTCACTCGACCTCCGCGCGGCCCCCGCTTCTGGTTTGGTCGCGCTCGCCGCATGGAGTCGCATGCTCGTGGGACCGGCCCTTAAGGTAGCAACTCTACCACTCCGCCACCGTGCCTCAAGTCACAGCGGGTGCAGTTGTTCCTTTGAATGGGGCTGCTGGAGAGATAAGGCCTGTCGCATTGCTTAGGGATAGACACAAAATGCTGGAGTAAAGGGGCAGCACAGCGGCAGAGTTGCTGCCTCCCAGCGCCAGAGACCCGGGTTGCATCCTGACTACGGATGCTGTCTGTACATTCTCCCCGTGACCTGCGTGGGTTTTTTCTCCGGGTGCTCCGGTTTCCTCCCACACTTCAAAGACGTACAGGTTTGTAGGTTAATTGGCTTGGTCTAAACGTAAAAATTGCCCGTAGTTTGTAGGATGGTGTTAGTGAGCGGGGATCGCTGGTCAGTACGGACTCGGTGGGCCGAAGGGCCTGTTTCCACGCTGTATCTCTAAACTAAACTAAACTTGCTGGATGCCAACTTAATTGAGGGGGGATCTTATAGAAACTTACAAAATTCTTAAGGGGTTGGACAGGCTAGATGCAGGAAGATTGTTCCCGATGTCGGGGAAGTCCAGAACAAGGGGTCACAGTTTAAGGATAAAGGGGAAGTCTTTTAGGGCCGAGATGAGAAAAATATTTTTCAGACAGAGTGTGGTGAATCTGTGGAATTCTCTGCCATAGAAGGTAGTTGAGGCCAGTTCATTGGCTATATTTAAGAGGGAGTTAGATGTGGCCCTTGTGGCTAAAGGGATCAGGGGGTATGGAGAGAAGGCAGGTACAGGATACTGAGTTGGATGATCAGCCATGATCATATTGAATGGCGGTGCTGGCTCGAAGGGCTGAATGGCCTACTCCTGCACCTATTGTCTATGTTTCTATGTTTCTATGTTTTGTTTGCCAAGTTCGGTAGTCAGCCTGAACTGCAAACAACTGGAGCAGGTTAACTGGGTCTTGGAAGCTCCATTCCTGGGATACAGATCTCTGTCCGACTGAATAATCTTAACGACTTAAATTAAATCAATAACTTTCATAATTTGGAACTCAGCGGGACAGGCAGCATCTCTGGAGAAAAGATGACGTTTCTCTGAACTCGATGACGTTTCGGGTCGAGACCCTTCTTCAGACTGAGAGTCGGGGGAAAGGGAAACATAACATATAGACGGTGATATATGGAGAGATCTTGAAAGAACTGCTAACAGCCAAGTGAGGTGGAGGACATTTGCCAATGGACTATGCTGCCTAGAGGAGCAAAGGTCTTAAGAAGAATGAGACGATGTAGAGATATAGAACAAAGGAATTAAATATATCAATTCATTTGTTCTATGTCTCTCTATATCGCTGTCTATATCTCTCGTTCCCATTCCCCCTGTCTCTCAGTCTGCAGACGGGTCTCGACTCGAAACGTCACCCATTCATCTCCTCCAGAGATGCTGCCTGACCCGCTGAGTTACTCCAGCTATTTGTGTCGATCTTCAATATAAACCAGCATCTGCAGTTCCTTTGAGTCATAGAGTGATACAGCTTGGAAACAGGCCCTTTGGCACAACTTGCCCACACCGACCAACATGTCCCATCTACACTAGCCCCACCTGCCTGTGCTTGGCCCATATCTCTCTAAACATGTCCTATCTCCTGTTCTTGGTTAGTATGGGTGTCAGAGGTTAGACAATAGACAATAGGTGCAGGAGTAGGCCATTCGGCCCTTCGAGCCAGCACCGCCATTCAATGTGATCATGGCTGATCATCCCGAATCAGTACCCCGTTCCTGCCTTCTCCCCATATCCTATGACTCCGCTATTTTTAAGCCCTATCTAGCTCTCTCTTGAAAGCATCCAGAGAACCGGCCTCCACCGCCCTCTGAGGCAGAGAATTCCACAGACTCACCACTCTCTGTGAGAAAATGTGTTTCCTCGTCTCCGTTCTAAACCTGACTGAAACTCGAATTAAGGATTAGATGAAAAGTTATACTTTATGATTTGTGAGCTTATCTCTAAAGTTGTATTTTTAGTAAATTATTCCATCCTTCTCTATCATACCTTTTTCTTTTTTTTAATTTCTCTTTCTTATTTTCTATCTATATTAAAAAATAATAATAATACTAGAAGCAGTTAATATCAATTGATAATATTAATAAAATGTAGGAATGATATACATGAAATGTTTTTAATATGATATGTACCTGCTTCTAATAAAAAGATTATTAAGAAAAGAAAAAGAAAAAGCGTTTCCTCGTCTCCGTTCTAAATGGCTTACCCCTTATTCTTAAAATGTGGTTATGGGGAGAAGACAGTAGAATGGGGTTAGGGGGGGAATAATTGATCAGCCATGGTGGAGCAGACTTGATGATAAATCTGTGGAATTCATTGCCCCGCAGCAGCCTGGGACTCACCTGGATCAGGCACTGCTTGTGAGAACTGATAGTTTAGACATTTAGGGGTATATGGACCAAACGCTGGCAGGTGGTACTAGTAGATGGGACATGTTGGCCGGTGTGGGCAAGTTGGGCCGAAGGGCCTGTTTCCACGCTGTAAGATTCTATGTGACAAAAAAAAGCACCATCGAACTCTTACCAACTCTTACACCATAGAAGGTATACTTTTGGGTTGGTTGGGAACAGCTCTGTCCAATACACCCAATACATTGCAGAGAGCAGTGGATGCAGCATAGTTCATCACACAGACCAGACAGCCCATCATTGACTCCATCTACACTTCGCGCTGCCTCGGGGAAAGCAGCCATCCTAATGAAAGCCCGTTTTCACCCGCGGTCATTTCCTCTTCTACCCTTGCCTGGTGCTCAGACAAGCTGGAAAGCTTGCACCACCAGACTCAGAAACAGCAACTTACAAAATTATTAAGGGGTTGGACAGGCTAGATGCAGGAAGATTGTTCCCGATGTTGGGGAAGTCCAGGACAAGGGGTCACAGCTTAAGGATAAGGGGGAAATCCTTTAAAACCGAGATGAGAAGAACTTCATTCACACAGAGAGTGGTGAATCTCTGGAACTCTCTGCCACAGAGGGTAGTTGAGGCCAGTTCATTGGCTATATTTAAGAGGGAGTTAGATGTGGCCCTTGTGGCTAAGGGGATCAGAGAGTATGGAGAGAAGGCAGGTACGGGATACTGAGTTGAATAATCAGCCATGATCATATTGAATGGCTGTGCAGGCTCGAAGGGCCAAATGGCCTACTCCTGCACCTAATTTCTATGTTTCTATGTTTCCCTTCTTGAATGGTTCTCCCATAAGCTATGGCGTTGGCCTGGTTTACTTTAGTTTATTTTGTTTAGTGATACAGCGGGGAATCAGGAACCTCGTCTCACCGACCGACGCTCCCCACACATTAACACTATCCTACACACACAAGGGACAATTTACATTTACACCAAGCCAATTGACCTACAAACCTGCCCGACTTTGGAGTGTGGGAGGAAACTGAAGATCTCGGAGAAAACCCACCTGGTCACGGGGAGAGAACGTGCAAACTCCATACAGGCAGCACCCGTGGCCGGGATCAAAGCCGGGTCTCTGGCTGCAGGGTGGCAACTCCACCACTCTTATGTGCCAGCCCTTATGGTTCCCCCATAAGCCTAAGGAGTAGTCCTGGTCTTCCGACCTACCTCCAATGTGGACATTGGATGTTTGGACGGCAACACTACCACGCTATGTCTACCTATTGCGTGTAGCTTGAATATATTCATGTGCAATGTTACCAGATTTCCATACAATTTCAGAACAGTGGAGAGAATGGTGGACGCAGCACAGACCATCACGCAAACCAACCTCCCTTCCATTGGCTCCATCTACACCTCATGCTGCCTCGGCAAGGCCAGCAGCATCATCAAGGCCCAGTCACACCCCGGCCACTCCCTCTTCTCCCCTCTCCCATCGGGCAAGAGGTACAGAAATGTGAAAACGCACACCTCCAGATTACATAGAAACATAGAAATTAGGTGCAGGAGTAGGCCATTCGGCCCTTCGAGCCTGCACCGCCATTCAATATGATCATGGCTGATCATCCAACTCAGTATCCCGTACCTGCCTTCTCTCCATACCCCCTGATCCCCTTAGCCACAAGGGCCACATCTAACTCCCTCTTAAATAGATTCATGGATAGCAACTGAAACATCCAACCAACTAGAGAGCGGTCCTGAACTACCATCCACCTCATTGGAGACCCTCAGACTATCTTTAATCGGACTTTACTGGACTTTATTTTGCACTAAACATTATTCCCATTATCATGGGTTGTTTGAGTATAGGAGCAGGGAGGTTCTACTACAATACAATACAATACAATACAATACGGTATTATTCATCACATTGCACATAAAGTGCAAGTGAAATGAATTTGTCAGCAGCAGTACAATGAGAAAGAACACACAACACACCATAAAAATTGAACACAAACATCTGTACAACACATGCAGTTGTACAGGGTCTTGGTGAGACCACACTTGGAGTATTACGTACAGTTTTGGTCTCCTAATCTGAGGAAAGACATTCTTGCCATAGAGGGAATACAGAGAAGGTTCACCAGACTGATTCCTGGGATGTCAGGACTTTCATATGAAGAAAGACTGGATAGACTCGGCTTGTACTCGCTAGAATTTAGAAGATTGAGGGGGGATCTTATAGAAACTTACAAAATTCTTAAGGGGTTGGACAGGCTAGATGCAGGAAGATTGTTCCCGATGTTGGGGAAGTCCAGAACAAGGGGTCACAGTTTAAGGATAAGGGGGAAATCTTTTAGGACTGAGATTACAAAAACATTTTTTTACACAGAGTGATGAATCTCTGGAATTCTCTGCCACATAAGGTAGTTGAGGCCAGTTCATTGGCTATATTTAAGAGGGAGTTAGATGTGGCCCTTGTGGCTAAAGGGACCAGGCGGTATGGAGAGAAGGCAGGTACAGGATACTGAGTTGGATGATCAGCCATGATCATATTGAATGGCGGTGCAGGCTCGAAGGGCCGAATGGCCTACTGCACCTATTTTCTATGTTTTCCGCTGGCTGGATAGCGCACAACAAAAAGCCTGTCACTGACGATAAACTAAACTAATTGCATAGCATGCAAATAGTGTTTCACTATATCTCAGTTTCAGTTTCAGTTCAGTTAAGTTTATTGTCACGTGTACCGAGGTACAGTGAAAAGCTTTTTGTCCCGTGCTATCCACTCAGCAGAAAGACAATACATGATTACAATCGAGCCATTTACAGTGTACAGATAAATGCAAAGGGAATAACATTTAGTGCAAGGTAAAGCAAGCAAAGTCTGATCAAGAACAGTCCAAGGGTCATCAAACAGTTAGATAGTAGTTCAGCGCTGCTCTCTGCTTGTGGTTAGCTGGTTCAGTTGCCTGATAACAGCTGGGAAGAAACTGTTCCTGAATCTGGAGGTGTGCGTTTTCACACTTAGTCATAGAGTGATACAGTGTGGAAACAGGCCCTTCGGCCCAACTAGCCCACACCGGCTAACAAGTCCCAGCTACACTAGTCCCACTTGCCTGCACTTGGTCCATATCCCTCCAAACCTGTCCTATCCATGTACCTGTCTAATTAATGTTTCTTAAATGATTGAATAGTTCCAGCCTCAACTACCTCCTCTGGCAGCTTGTTCCATACACCCACCATCCTTTGTGTGAAAAAAGTTACCCCTCGGATTCCTATTAAATCTTTTCCCCTTCACCTTGAACCTATGTCCTCTGGTCCTTGATTCCCCTACTCTGGGCAAGAGACTCCATGCATCTACCCAATCTCTCGTGATTTTGTACACCTTTTGCCTTAAGGGAGAGGGGAGAAGAGGGAGTGGCCAGGGTGCGACTTGTCCTTGATGATGCTGCTGGTCTTGCAGAGGCAGCGTGAGGTATAAATGGAGTCAATAGAAGGGAGTGTTTCTTCTTGATTTCTTGGTCCTCCAAAATATTCCAAATGAAATTTAAACTGGAGGTGGTAGAGGGAGGACTTAAGCCAGAAAGGGTTTTTGGGAAGAAAGAGCTACGTTGAATTTAGTTGCATTTGGTTGGGTAACTATGGTAGGGTGGAGATTATTCCATGCTTTAATTGTGCGGGGGAAGAACGAATTGCTGTACACATCTGTCTTGGTAGCTGGGATCACAAATTGGATCGAATGCCCTCATCTGCTCCTAATTGATTTGGGTTTGGTGTAGGTTTTGTGATCGATGTCGAGTTTTGTAATCTATGTCGAGTTTAAGAAAGAACTGCAGATGCTGGAACAATAGACCCAAAATGTCACCTATTCCTTTTCTCCATAGATGCTGCATCACCCGCTGAGTTTCTCCAGCAATTTTTGTCTACCTTCAATAGAAGGGAGGTTGGTTTGTGCGGTGGTCTGGGCTGCGTCCACAATTTGCTGCAATTTCTAGTGGTCCTGGATGGAGCTGTTCCCAAACCAAGCTGTGATGCATCCCTGATAAAATACATTATATATCTCAGTACCATATGACCATATAACAATTACAGCACGGAAACAGGCCATCTCGGCCCTACAAGTCCGTGCTGAACAACCTTTTTTTCCCCTTGTCCCACCTGCCTGCACTCATACCATAACCCTCCATTCCCTTCTCATCCATATGCCTATCCAATTTATTTTTAAATGATACCAACGAACCTGCCTCCACCACTTCCACTGGAAGCTCATTCCACACCGCTACCACTCTCTCAGTAAAGATGTTCCCCCTCATATTACCCCTAAACTTCTGTCCCTTAATTCTGAAGTCATGTCCTCTTGTTTGAATCTTCCCTATTCTCAAAGGGAAAAGCTTGTCCACATCAACTCTGTCTATCCCTCTCATCATTTTAAAGACCTCTATCAAGTCCCCCCTTAACCTTCTGCGCTCCAGAGAATAAAGACCTAACTTATTACTATTCTAGTAAATACTATTCTAGTAAATCTCCTCTGTACTATTCTAGTAAATCTCCTCTGTACTCTCTCTATTAGTGTACACTAATAATAAGGCAATACCAATACCATTCTTCTGTTTTTTACACTTGTTATATTATATAGAAACATAGAAAATAGGTGCAGGAGTAGGCCATTCGGCCCCTCTATCCGAATGGCCTACTCCTGCACCTATTTTCTTTGGTAATATGATTACCAGGTACATTTTACTCTATGACCATCAAGCACCAGACGTATCTGACAATAAACTAATCTGAATCTGACCATGCAGGTCATTAGAATGTGTTCACTTATCAGATTTGCGTTACTTTATCCAAAACTGTAAAATGGCTGATACTAATTGTTGCCAGGTACACAAAAATGCTGGAGAAACTCAGCGGGTGCAGCAGCATCTATGGAGCGAAGGAAATAGACGACGTTTCGGGCCGAAACGTCGCTTATTTCCTTCGACTGATACTAAGTTCAGCTAATTTGTTATTCTCTCCACAGCTGTTATTCATTGCTTATGAAGTCGTTCAAGTAGATTCTGCCTTCAGAATATCTGGATTAAATGAACAATTATTGAATACTCCCATTGGATGTGCAGGAGTGGGCGCCGTCTGTGTATGGCAGCCTGCCCGCAGTCCGTCTCTACACCTTTTTTATTTTAAGTCCTGTTAAAAAATGTTAGTGGAGGTCTTCTATGTGGGGGGTGGGGGTGGGGAAGGGGGAAACTTTATTTCTTAGTCCCCTACCTGGTCGGAGAGGCAGCATCCCTCTAAGCTGTTTCTTCGCCCCGTCCTCGCGGCCTACCATCGAGAATGGAGCGGCGTTTCCTGTCGGGACCGGCCGGGACTACAGCTTCGGCGGCGGTGGCGCAGCGCTGGGATACCAACACGGAGCGGGCGATGCCTTGTCGGGTCGCCGTGCGGTAGGCTCCGGAGCGTTGTGGCCGTCGATCCCAACATCGCGGAGCTGGGGCTGCGGGCGGCGCTGGATTTGGAGCGCCGCAGAGCCAGGGATCGAGTTCACCAGGGTCGGAGCTCCAGCCGGCGCGGCCTGAGGACTACGAGTGCCCCGGTCTCCGGGGAGGAGGCAGCCGCTCCAGACTTTTCCAAGCCGCTTGAGGAATGTTTCACCCGACGACGAAGTTCCATCTTCACGGCAAGAGGGCCCTGAAAATCATCGGACTGGCTGCACGGCCACAAATGGGCCCCGACCTCGGGTGTTTCACAGAGGAAGAGGACTTAACTTTCTGGTGCCTTTCCCCACAGTGGAAAGTTTTGATACTGCTGTGGGGGGACGTTTGTGTTGAACTCTATAATGTGTTGTGTCCATTTTATTCATTCTTTTTTTGTAACCTTTTTCTATGGTTTGTAATGGAACTTATTATTTAATTTATGTAAAGCACTTTGGTGTCAATGCGAGTTGACTTAAAACGTGCTATATAAATAAAACTTACTTACTACTTACTTACCCTAAGCATGTGTCAATTTGATGAATTTTAACTTTTGGACAAAAAAAATCGGACTAATATTTGCCTAATTCTTTAAGAAACATTGGCACGTCTTTAACGACTCTTACCAACATAGTTTAGTTTTTACTTCAGAGGTACAGCATGGAAACAGGACCTTCGGCCCAATTAATCTATAAATCTTTGGGTTACAGACAAAGGTATTCTTTGGAACACAGAAGGTTAAGGGGGGACTTGATAGAGGTCTTTAAAATGATGAGAGGGATAGACAGAGTTGACGTGGATAAGCTTTTTCCAATGAGAGTAGGGAAGATTCAAACAAGAGGACATGATTTGAGAATTAAGGGACAGAAGTTTAGAGGTAACATGAGGGGGGACTTCTTTACTCAGAGAGTGGCAGCTGTGTGGAATGAGCTTCCAGTGGAAGTGGTGGAGGCAGGTTCGATTTTATCATTTAAAAAGAAATTGGATAGGTATATGGACGGTAAAGGAATGGAGGGTTATGGTCTGAGTGCAGGCAGATGGGACTAGGTGAGAGTAAGCGTTCGGCACGGACTAGAAGGGCCGAGATGGCCTGTTTCCGTGCTGTAATTGTCATATGGTTATATGTGGGAGGAAACCGGAGCACCCGGAGGAAACCTAAGGGGTAACGTGCCCTCACAGGGGTAACGTGCAAACTCCACACACAGACAGTGTCTGAGGTCAGAATCGAACCCGACTGGCGATGTGAGGCATCATCTTCATGTGTCTCGGGGGCTGTGATGCAGCAGTTTTACCGCTGTGCTGCTGGTGTCTACCTTTTATCCTACACTTGATCAATAATTATCTTAACTCCAGATAAGAGTAGAAATATGACAGGTCCCTGCACTTACAACAACTGGGACTTGAGAATGGAGCCAAACTGGCGACTCTGTACACTGTGTATGAAGGAACTGCAGATGCTGGTTGTAACTGGGCTTGTATTCATTGGAATTTAGAAGGATGAGAGGGACTCTTATAGAAACAAATAAAATGATTAAGAGATTAGACATGCTAGAGGCAGGAAACATGTTCCCGATGTTGGGGGAGTCCAGAACCAGGGGCAACACACAGTTTAAGGATAAGGGGTAGGCCATTTAGAACTGAGATGAGGAAAAACGTTCTCACACGGGGAGTTGTGAATCTGTGGAATTCTCTGCCTCAGAAGGCAGTGGAGGCCAATTCACTGGATGCATTCAAGAGAGTTGGATAGGGCTCTTCGGGCCAGCGGAGTCAAGGGGATATGGGGAGAAGGCAGGAACGGGGGTACTGATTGTGGATGATCAGCCATGATCACATTGAATGGCGGTGCTGGCTCGAAGGGCCGAATGGCCTAATCCTGCATCTATTGTCTATGTATCTATGTATATGTATCTATGTCAACTCAGAGGGACAGGCGGCATCTCTGGAGACGTTTTGGGTCGAGGCCCTTCTTCAAACTCTGCATACTGTCTCAGTGCACTACTGCTATACACTTGTACTGTATCTGAGATGCTTTTAGAAACATAGACAATAGGTGCAGGAGTAGGCCATTTGGCCTTTCGAGCCTGCACCGCCATTTAATATGATCATGGCTGATCATCCACCTTACCTAAGATGTATCTAAGTGTTTATGTACAATGATACATACTGAATTGTATACAAAAATGAATTTCACTGTACCTCAGTACATGTGACAACTATAGGAACAGACCAGACTACAACACATTGGAGGATACAAAATAAACATGGTTCAATCTACAGCCTTTGGATCTGATTATCTGAAAGCCGGTGCCACCTACTGGCCTTCTAGGGACTAAAATCTCCAGGCCTCAAGCGCGTGAGAAAAGGAAGCTAGTTAGCTGGTTAGTTTAGTTTATTGTCACGTGTACCGAGGTACAGTGAAAAGCTTTTGTGGCGTGCTAACCAGTCAGTGGAAAGACTATACATGATTACAATTTGGCAAACAGCCTGGCTCCTAGCAAACAGCTGAAATGGCCTGTTACCTTTATCATTGCTACTTTTTTTGCATATCTTTCATTCATCTGTTCTATATTAGATTAGATTAGATTCCTTTATTTTCACTCAGACCTTTCGGTCTGAACGAAATTATGTTGTCTCCCTACATCACCATCTGGGTCTCTGCTTTCTCTTTCATAGAAACATAGAAAATAGGTGCAGGAGTAGGCCATTCAGCCCTTCGAGCCTGCACCGCCATTCAATGTGATCATAGAAACATAGAAATTAGGTGCAGGAGTAGGCCATTCGGCCCTTCGAGCCTGCACCGCCATTCAATATGATCATGGCTGATCATCCAACTCAGTATCCCGTACCTGCCTTCTCTCCATACCGTCTGATCCCCTTAGCCACAAGGGCCACATCTAACTCCCTCTTAAATATAGCCAATGAACTGTGGCCTCGACTACCCTCTGCGGCAGAGAGTTCCAGAGATTCACCACTCTCTGTGTGTGAAAAAAGTTCTTCTCATCTCGGTTTTAAAGGATTTCCCCCTTATCCTTAAGCTGTGACCCCTTGTCCTGGACTTCCCCAACATCGGGAGCAATCTTCCTGCATCTAGCCTGTCCAACCCCTTAAGAATTTTGTAAGTTTCTATAAGATCATGGCTGATGCTGGAGTAACTCAGCGGGATCATGGCAAAATACTATAAAACCTGAAGTCTCCACAGAGTGCTTCCGAGCCAATTATATAATTGAAAAGTGTAGTTAGAGTTGTAACGTAAAGAAGAGTCAGTGGCTAAAGTGACCTCAATGTTAAACTCTGTATCTTCCCCGTTGCCCTACCATTTGTACTTGGGTTTGGCTTGATAGTATTTATATATAGTATTGCCTGATTTGTGTAGGAAGAAACTGCGGATGCTGGTTTACACCAAAGGTAGACACAAAATGTTGGAGTATCTCAGCGGGTCAGTCAGCATCTCTGGAGAGAAGGAACTGGTGACGTTTGAATAAGTCAATAGGTATTTTTAAGGCGGAGATAGATGGATTCTTGATTAGTACGGGTGTCAGGGGTTATGGGGAGAAGGCATGAGAATGGGGATAGGAGGGAGATAGATTAGCCATGAATGAATGGTGGAGTGGAAGGTCTAGGTGGCCGAATGGCTAATTCAGCTGCTGTCTGAAGAAAGGTGTTAACCCGAAACGTCACCCATTCCTTCTCTCCAGAGATGTTGCCTGTCCCGCTGAGTTACTCCAGCATTTTGGGTCTATCACATGAACATGAGGTCAGATTCAGATTCAATTTTAATTGTCATTGTCAGTGTACAGTACAGAGACAACGAAATGCATTTAGCATCTCCCTGGAAGAGCGACATAGCAAACGATTTGACTAAATAATAATAAGTGTCCGGGGGGGGGGGGGGGGTGGTGATTGGCAGTCACCGAGGTACGTTGTTGAGTAGAGTGACAGCCGCCGGAAAGAAGCTGTTCCTCGACCTGCCGGTTCGGCAACGGAGAGACCTGTAGCGCCTCCCGGATGGTAGGAGGGTAAACAGTCCATGGTTGGGGTGAGAGCAGTCCTTGGCGATGCTGAGCGCCCTCCGTAGATAGCGCTTGCTTTGGACAGACTCAATGGAGGGGAGCGAGGAACCGGTGATGCGTTGGGCAATTTTCACCACCCTCTGCAATGCCTTCCGGTCGGAGACAGAGCAGTTGCCATACCATACTGTGATGCAGTTGGTAAGGATGCTCTCGATGGTGCAGCGGTAGAAGTTCACCACGATCTGAGGAGACAGATGGACCTTCTTCAGTCTCCTCAGGAAGAAGAGACGCTGATGAGCCTTCTTGATCAGAGTAGAGGTATTGTGGGTCCAAGAGAGGTCATCGGAGATGTTGACTCCCAGGAACCTGAAGCTAGAAACACGAGGTGAGGGGGCAAGAGAGATGGATTCGAGGGGGAATTAATTAAATGCCTTTATTTTTAGTGTGTATTAAATGTTTGTGTTAATGTTCTCTGGTTTGTTTTATGTGGGGGGTGGGTGGGGAAAACTTTTATTCAATCTCTTACCTTGCCAGAGATGCAATTGTTTTCTAGGGCGTATCTCCGGTTGCTCTGCGGCCTAACATTGTGCAGCTGAAGGCCTCGCTCTGGACTGACTTTGAGCCCCACTGCGGGGCCGTGGACTTACCATCTGAGCCGATCCCTTGCCTGGGATCGACGCTCCAACCGCGGCCTGCGGACTTTAACATCAAGGAGCTTGCAGTCTCGGATTGAGACCTACCTCCAAAAGCCGCAAGACGTTCGACTAGCCCCGACCAAGGTTAGGTCGCCCGGCGTGAGGGGCTGAGATTTCCCCCCCCCCCCCCCGATGCAGGAGCTTGTTCGCCCTGACGAGGAGGCCCGCCGCTGGCTACGGGAGTAAAATCGTCCCGTCAACGGACGTTTAGAGGCCCCCGACCGCTGGAGAACAAAGACGGGCGAGATTGAACTTTTTTCCGCCTTCCATCACAGTGAGGAATGCGGAAGAGTCACTGTGGTGGATGTTCATGATCGTTAATAGCCCTTTGCACTTTATCTGTTATTTATGTGTGTGTGTATATATATGTATGAAAGAAGAGATATTAAGATTGTAAGGTGGAGGAGAGGGGGTAAAAATAAGTAGTCAATTGTATACTCGACACACGTATATGGTCACACCGATCTGTTCTGTTCTGTATTTATTTATGCCTACTATGTTCTGTTGTGCTGAAGCAAAGCAAGAATTTCATTGTCCTATCTGGGACACATGACAATAAACTCTCTTGAATCTCTTGAATCTTAAATCTTGAAATGTATTTTGTGTATTTTGTTACTTCTTATTCGTATGACTGTATGGCAAATCAAATTTCAAAGTCTGAAGAAGGGTTTCGGCCCGAAACGTTGCCTATTTCCTTCGCTCCATAGATGCTGCTGCACCCACTGAGTTTCTCCAGCATTTATGATTATGATATACTGTCTTTCTGCTGACTGGTTAGCACGCAACAAAAACTTTTCACTGTACACATGACAATAAACTAAACTAAATTAAACACTAAAGGGTTACAGAAGTGGTTAATGGGTATGGAGACACAAGGAGCAAGGAACATTTACGATGATGTTGCCAGGACTTGAGGGCCTGGGCTATAGGGAGACGTCGAACAGGTTGGAACTTTATTCTTTGGAGCACAGGAGGGTGAGAGGTAATCTTCGGTATAAACCAGCATCTGCAGCTCCTTCCTACACATTTTGTCTGTTCCCGACCCATGCTGTGATGCATCCCGGTAAAATGCCTTCCCAGTTTAAGTAAATTACTGGGAGCAGAAAGCACCACAATTAAACTTGGCAATCCCATGTCAGTCTAATCAGAAAAATACTTGGACTAATTGGGTAAAATTGAAATTATGAGGTCAATTTGTAATGGAGTTCAGAAGATTGAGGGCTGATTTAATTGAGTTGTTTAAGGCCGTTAAGTGTACTAAAGAAATGGATAGTTTTAGATTAAGTATGTGTGTGTGTGGTCCAATAAATGGGATATTATTTTAAAATAGGGCAAGGTCAGTCTGATGTAATTTTAAGGAGCACTTCTTCAAAACAAAAGATGATGGAATTATGGTTTCCCCTATCACCCCATCACAACATCTTGAAAACAGAGACTAATGGAATTACAGTTTTACAGAACAATGGCAGGCAAATGGAGTTCAGGTCGATCGGGCGTGAGATATCTCGGCTGAAAGGATGCAATGGCCTACTCCCAATTATAGAGTCATAGAGTCATACAGCGTGGAAACAGGCCCTTCGACCCAACTTGCCCACGTCGGCCAACATGTCCCTTCTACACTGGTCCCACCTGCCTGCGTTTGTCCCATATCACTCTAAACATAGAAATATAGAAAATTGTTGCAGGAGTAGGCCATTCAGCCCTTCGAGCCATTCAATATGATCATGGCTGATCATCCAAAATCAATAACCCGTTCCTGCTTTCTCCACACATCCCTTAATTCTGTAAGCCTGTATGTCTAACTCTCTCTTAAAAACAACCTGTCCTACCCATGGTACACAAAATTGCTGGAGAAACTCAGCGGGTGCAGCAGCATCTATGGAGCGAAGAAAAGGGGAGGAGGAGGCGCCCGAGGGCAGGGGGATGGGAGGAGACAGCTCGAGGGTTAAGGAAGGGGAGGAGACAGCAAGGGCTAGCAAAATTGGGAGAATTCAACATTCATGCCATCAGGATGCAAGCAACCCAGGTGGAATATGAGGTGCTGTTCCTCCAATTTCCGGTGTTGCTCACTCTGGCAATGGAGGAGACCCAGGACAGAGAGGTCAGATTGGGAAAGGGAGGGGGAGTTGAAGTGCTGAGCCACCGGGAGTTCAGGTAGGTTATTGCGTCCTACCCATGTACCCATATCTGCCCTATCCATGTACCTGTCTTATTGCTTCATAAGCACTGCAATAGTCCCTGCCTCAACTACCTCCGCTGGCAGCTCGTTCCATTCAGCCACCACCCTTTGTGTAAAAATGTTACCCCTCAGATTCCTATTAAATATCACCCATCATCTTGAAACCATGTCCTCGGGATCTCGATTCCCCTACTCTGGACAATTCTGAGCGTCTACCCAATGTATTCCTCTCATGATTTTATACACCTCCATAAGATCACCCCTCATCCTCTTAGTCAATCACGGTGGTGCAGCGGTAGAGCTGATGCCTTACAGCAAAATACAACGCCAGAGACCCGGGTTCGATCCCGACTACGGGTGCTGTCTGTATGGTGTTTGTACGTTCTTCCCGCTTGATTAATTGGCTAGTTAAAATGTAAAAATTGTCTAGTGCTGAATGATGCCCTGCCTGGACCTTTCGCCGTACTACATTCAGATCCAGATTACGCTCAAGGGAATAGAGTCCCAACCCACTCAACCACTGCCTATAGCTCAAGCCCTCGAGTCCTGGCAAAATCCTTATAAATCTTCTTGGTTTCTTGGTCCTCCAAAATATTCCGAATGGAATTTAAACTGGAGGTGGTGGAGGGAGGACTTAAGCCAGAAAGGGTTGTTTGGGAAGAAAGAGCTACCTTAAATTTAGTTGCATCTGGTTGGGTAACTATGGTAGGGTGAAGATTATTCCATGCTTTAATTGTGCGGGGGAAGAACGAATTGCTGTACACATCTGTCTTGGTAGCTGGAATCTCAAATTGGGTCGAATGCCCTCGTCTGCTCCTAATTGGTTTGGGTTTGGTGTAGGTTTTGTAATCTATGTCGAGCTGGCCATTTAACATTTTGTAAAACTTCTCTGCACACCTTCCAACTTAATAACAGGGTGGCATGGAGGTAGAGCTACTGCCTTACAGTAGGTATGTTACAAAACCTACCTTCAGCAGCGCTGCAGATCTGTCGCTGCCCGTGTACGTGACTTTAGGGGGGCGGGTTTAAAATGCCTTGTTTCTCCAGCCTAATCGAATCGATTTCTGTCAGGCTGTTTAGCTGCTAAAGAATAATTGCTTCGACTGCCATTTAATTCAGTTTCTTTTAAACTGCACTGAATTTTACAAACAGGAGTAAATTAAAAATAATTTTCTAAACTGTCAACTTCGATAACGGGGACGGATTTCATGTACGGGACAGGTAAAGGAAAGCCGTTTATTTTATATATAAACTTGCTTCTAAGGATGCCTTTAATCAAAATTTCACGTTGCGAAAATGTCATAATGTAAATATACGAACCGGCAGTATTTTTCCTGCCGATATGAGGTTTAAATTCACCGCAAAAGCAACGTTCCAGACCAGCGCGTTCCACAAAAACCCACTCGCAAGATGATTAAAATGGCCATTAATTTACAGGAATTAAACACTAAATTAGAAACATAGAAATTAGGTGCAGGAGTAGGCCATTCGGCCCTTCGAGCCTGCACCGCCATTCAAATGATCATGGCTGATCATCCAACTCAGTATCCTGTACCTGCCTTCTCTCCATACCCTCTGATTACCTTAGCCACAAGGGCCACATCTAACTCCCTCTTAAATATAATAATAATAATAATAATAATAATTTTATTTATAGAGCACTTTAAAAACAAACATAGCTGCAACAAAGTGCTGTACATCTCTAATCATTGACAAAAAAAGTTAATACACACCAAAAATAACAATCAAAAGAAATAGTAGGAAAAGACACGTAAAATAAAGAAACATCAAAAACACCACAAACATATAGCCAAATGAACTGGCCTCAACTACCCTCTGTGGCAGAGAGTTCCAGAGATTCACCACTCTCTGTGTGAAAAATGTTTTTCTCATCTCGGTTTTAAAGGATTTCCCCCTTATCCTTAAGCTGTGACCCCTTGTCCTGGACTTCCCCAACATCAGGAACAATCTTCCTGCATCTAGCCTGTCCAACCCCTTAAGAATTTTGTAAGTTTCTATAAGATCCCCTCTCAATCTCCTAAATTCTAGAGAGTATAAACCAAGTCTATCCAGTCTTTCTTCATGAGACAGTCCTGACATCCCAGGAATCAGTCTGGTAAACCTTCTCTGCACTCCCTCTATGGCAATAATGTCCTTCCTCAGATTTGGAGACCAAAACTGTACACAATACTCCAGGTGTGGTCTCACCAAGACCCTGTACAACTGCAGTAGAACCTCCCTGCTCCTATACTCAAATCCTTTTGCTATGAAAGCTAACATACCATTCGCTTTCTTCACTGCCTGCTGCACCTGCATGCCTACTTTCAATGACTGGTGTACCATGACACCCAGGTTCTCGCGGTCTCGTTCCTGCATCTCCCATTTAGGATAATATGACTCCATACCATTCGCTTTCTGCATCTGCTGCCTGCATTTTCTTTCGGACACCCTTAGATAATAGCATTTTTTTCCTAGTCGGCCATGATAGTCTGCTTTCCTGTTTTTGCCACCAAAATGGATAACCTCACATTTATCCACATTATACTGCATCTGCCAAACATTTGCCCACTCACCCAGCCTATCCAAGTTACCTTGCAGTCTCCTAGCATCCTCCTCACAGCTAACACTGCCCCCCAAATTCCTTCCATTTGGCCTATAGATTCATGACCATGAGATTTAAATATCATGTTATATTGTGAATTATTGTGTGAATGTTATTTGAACACTTAGGCTATTTAAAAATGTTAACTTTTTCTTGAGAAATGGATAGATGTTTAGATCTAGTAATTGAATTTTGTAATTAGCTACAATTGGATAGCTAACTAATTATATGCTTTAATTTCGGGTCATCCAAGTAAGATTGTTTGATATTTGTTTCAGAATGCTTCAATCTATAATAACTGAAAATGTCATTCAGTACTTAATTTTTAAGAAAGTTATGGGCTTTTGACTGTCCTTGATCACAGCTTGTGAGTTAAGTCAATGGAAAAGCAATAGGGAGGTTTCACGGCAGTCGGGTCACGACCCATGACCCGTGCTGAAGCTACGCTACTCCAAATGGAGTTCACGCGATGAACTGCAGGTAAGCACTTACCATTGTTTCCAGCATAGCGGGCCCGTTAAAACCCGCCGAAAATGTCAATTTTTGCGTTGTAAATAAGTATGGAAATCGGGATAAGTGTGTGAGACATTTAGCCTACTTCAGAATTCCAAAAGTGAGGAGAAATGATGGTAGATAGAAGCGAGAGCTGAAGGGACAACAACAGCCAGAGTGCTTAGCGAACATTGGCCGTTTGCTCACTGCATTTCATCAACTAAGGCATTTTTTGTGTTTTTTCTTGATTCCTTTGGCATCTAAAAAGTTTCAGAAGTGATAAATCTGGCTATAAATTTTTTAAATCACCCATGGTTCTCGTGGGTTTTTTACATACAAAATGAAAACGCATCTGAAGACAAATCTACAGCCACATTTATCACTTCTTAGACTTTTTAGATACTAAAGGAAAAACACAAGAAAAAACACAAATAATGCCTTAATTTTGATGAAATGCAGTGAGCAAACACGATAATTCACAATATTTTCAATTCTGATATCTGCATGGCCAATGTTCACCAAGCACTTTAGCTGTTGTTGTCCCTTCAGCACTTGCTTTACCTTCATTTCGCTTCACTTTTGGTTGGGTACATGTTGGGTACAGAGTTGGGTACATGTCTCTCACACTTACCCCGACTTCCACAATTATTTTCAGCGCAAAATTTCATCATTTTGGCGGTTTTTAACAGGTAGGAAAGTATGCGTTTCTTGCATTAATATCATATACCGGAAGTTACGGATGTCCTCCAGATGGATTGAGTGGCTCCGTGCGTCAAGCCCTATGACCCAGTGACCTTATGTGCAACCCCCCTATCGGGAACAAGATGCTAATTTCAGAGTATGAAAATGACCATAACTTTTTTAATATTGAAGATATGAAAGCGAATTAGGTTTCAAATTAAACTTCTTTTTATGCTTTATCTATGGGATAAATTGCAGACTTGTTTTTCAAAATCTCAAAATTTTGTAACATTGCTACTTACAGCACTAGAGACCCGGGCTCGATCCTGCTGCAATTTTTGATAATAATAATAATATATTTTATTGTCATTGCTCATAAGTGCAATGAGTTGTTTTCCTATGTGCAATACCACACACTTTAGTGCCATGTGCAAACTGAACCTGGAAGTTGTTTGTGTCCAACTTTACTATTCGGAAGCTGCGGTCCCCGGTCAGGAAGCGGCCGTTCCAGGTGGCCCAGCCGCTGTGAGGACTCTCCCGACGCCGGGGCAACACCACCCGGCCAGAACGGCCAGGAACATCGGGCCTCCGTAGAGGCAATTGCGGAGGCCTCAATAGGCCTGACTTTGGGTGAACTGGGGATGGGGACTGGACATTGTGCCTTCCCCCACAGTGGTATCCACTGTGGGGGGATGATTTTTTTGTGTGTAAGTTAATATGTTAGTCTGTGTCCAAGATGGCTGTCGGAAGGGAGAGTGGACGCTGGCGTGCTTTAGCTGCCGCTGCTTTCTCTTCACATTGTGTTTTTTGATTTTTTGTCTTTGGAGCGATTTCTGTCTTTAATTTGTGTACTGGTGATGTCCTTGTTATTTATTTGCCTCCGACTATATGTTTTTTCTCTTCTGTTCATTTCTGTAAGGTGTCCTTGAGATTTTGAAAGGCGCCCGAAAATAAAATGTATTAATATTATTACTATTCAGTTACCCAGCCCTGGCTGTGGTCACCTCCCTGGTTTCCATGGCAACAGCGCACCCCCTTGGCCCAGACCAGGACGCCTTGCGCGATGACGTGTTCACTCGCACACGCCCTACGCGGTGACGCCCTGTGGGGCGACGGCCCGCAACGCTGTCTGCGTGATGACGTCAACACTCGCACACGCCCTACGCGGTGACGCCCTGTGAGGGCGACGGCCCGCAAGGCTGTCTGCTGTCTGCGTGATGCAACGCTGTCTGCGTGATGACACTCGCACACGCCCTACGCGGTGACGCCCTGTGGGGCGACGGCCCGCAACGCTGTCTGCGTGATGACGCGTGAGGCCGGGCGACGCAGCGCGATGGCGGTTGACGCTCCGATGGCGAACGCGATGCGGCTCCGCAACCAGCTGCAGACGGTGTACAAGCTCGACCCGCTGCGGAACGAGGTGCGCACATCAACGGCCGGGGTGGGGGTGGATGGTGGCGGGCAGGGGCGGGCAGGGGACGGCGCGGCGCGGGACGGGGTGGGCTGCACGGGTTTACAACGCTGTCGCCTTACGGAGGGGGCAGTGGGCGACCGGCTGCAAGGCCGCTGCTCCCGCTCCTCGCCGCCATGTTGGTGCAGGAGCTCCGGCACTGTCGTGCGTAGTGCGCATGCGTCAGCATCCAGGTCGGGCCGCGCTTGCGCCACAGCGCCAGTTCTGTGCTGTCTTGCGCGTGCGCGTGGTGTAATTAGTTTTGGTGGCAATAAATAATAGACCATTCGGCCCTTCGAGCCAGCACCGCCATTCAATGTGATCATGGCTGATCATCCACAATCAGTACATAATCCACAATAAGCCCTCCCTTCACCACCTCCAGTTTAATTTCCATTTGGAATATTTTGGAGGACCAAGAACCAAGTACCCAGTACCCCGTTCCTGCATAATAATAATAATAATAATACATTTTATTTATGGGCGCCTTTCAAGAGTCTCAAGGACACCTTACAAAAATTTAGCAGGTAGAGGAAAAACATGTAAGGGGAATTAAATAAATAGTAGAGACATGACTAGTACACAGAGTAAAGACAGAATACAATACAAAACACAATATGAGGCAATTAATGCACATATGAAAAGGGAGGGGGACGTGGGGCTAAGGATAGGCAGAGGTGAAGAGATGGGTCTTGAGGCGGGACTGGAAGATGGTGAGGGACACAGAATTGCGGATCAGTTTGGGGAGGGAGTTCCAGAGCCTGGGAGCTCTGGATTAATAGACCATTCGGCCCTTCGAGCCAGCACTGCCATTCAATGTGATCATGGCTGATCATCCCCAATCAGTACATAATCTACAATAAACCCTCCCTTCATCACCTCCAGTTTAAATTCCATTTGGAATATTTTGGAGGACCAAGACACCAAGAACCAAGTACCCCGTTCCTGCCTTCTCCTCATATCCCCTGACTCCGCTATCTTTAAGAGCCCTATCTAGCTCTCTCGTGAAAGCATCCAGAGAACCTGCCTCCACCGCCCTTTGAGGCAGAGAATTCCACAGACTCACCACTCTCTGTGAGAAAAAGTGTTTCCTCGTCTCCGTTCAAAATGGCTTACTCCTTATTCTTAAACTGTGGCCCCTGGTCCTGGACTCCCCCAACATCGGGAACATGTTTCCTGCCAAAAGGCTGGAGTAACTCAATCAATCCAATCAATCAATCAACCTTTATTGTCATCTTGCAAGCTACAGTTGTACAGTGCAAAATGAAAAGACGTTTCCCAGGGAATAGCGGAGCATCGCACATGAAATTTAAAACGTTTCACACATCGTAACACTCAAAACAATCCAGTCCCTGATGGAACAGTATAAATAAATAGTTAAAAGCAGGTAAAACACAACGTTAAAATACAATAAACCAATCATAAAATTGTCCGGGGCAACTGATTTGAGTGGCCAGTGCCAGTTATTAAAGTGGCCAGTGCCAGCCGCAGAATCAAGTGACTGTGAGTACAGAGTGACTGTTTAGCAGCCTCACAGCCTGTGGTAGGAAGCTGGGACAGCGGGACAGGCAGCATTTCTGGAGAGAAGGAATGGGTGACATTTCGCGAGAGATAAGTGTAAAAATTAGAGCACATGGTATTGGAGGTAGATAGATAGATAGCCTTTTATTGTCATTCAGACTTAGTCTGAACGAAATTGCAGCAGTCATACATATAATACCATACAATAAAACAACAATAAACACACATTAACATATAGGGTATTGACATGGATAGAAAATTGGTTGGCAGACAGGAAACAAAGAGTTGGGATTAACGGGTCCCTTTAAGAACGGCAGGCAGTGACTAATTGGGTGCCGCAAGGTTCGGTGCTGGGACGCAGCTATTTACAATATACATTAACGATTTAGATGAAGGAATTGAAAGTAACATTAGCAAATTTGTAGATGACGCATAGTTGGGTGGCAGTGTGAACTTTGTACAGTGTGAAGGGAAGAAATTGAACTTTTTTTTCGCCTTCCATCATAGTGAGGAATGTGGAAGAGTCACTGTGGTGGATGTTTATGTTAAATTGTATTTTGTGTGTTCTGTTGCTTTTTATTAGTATGACTCTATGGCAAATCAAATTCCTCATATTTTGCAAAACATACTTGATTAATAAAGTATGATTATGACTGATTATTATGAAGAGGATGCTATGAGGATGCAGAGTGACTTGGACAAGTTGGGTGAGTGGGCAGATGCATGGCAGATGCAGTTTAAGATGGATAAATGTGAGGTTATCAACTATGGAGGCAAGAACGGGAAGACAGATTATTAGACAATAGGTGCAGGAGTAGGCCCTGCGAGCCAGCATCGCCATTCAATGTGATCATGGCTGATCATCCCCAATCAGTACCCATTCCTGCCTTCTCCCTATATCCCCTAACTCCGCTATTTTCAAGAGCCCTATCTAGCTCTCTCTTGAAAGCATCCAGAGAACCTACCTCCACCGCCCTCTTGAGGCAGAGAATTCCACACTCACAACTGTGAGAAAAAGTGTTTCCTCGTCTCCGTTCTAAATGGCTTACTGCTTATTCTTAAACTGTGGCCCCTGGTTCTGGACTCCCCCAACATCGGGAACATGTTTCTGCCTCTAGCGTGTCCAAGCCCTTAACAATCTTATATGTTTCAATGAGATCCCCTCTCATTGGTGTCAGGTTAGGAAAAGGGTACACCAAGACCTGGTCAGTCACTGAAATTAAGCATACAGGTACGGCAGGCAGTGAAGAAAGCTAATGGCATGTTGGCCTTCATAACGAGAGGAGTTGAGTATAGGAGCAAAGTTGTACAGTTCTGCAGTTGTATAAGGCCGTGGTGAGACCACACCTGGAGTATTGTGTGCAGTTTTGGTTTCCTAATTTGTGGAATGACATTCTTGCTTTTGAGGGAGTGCAGCGTATGTTCATGAAGTTAATTCCTGGGATGGTGAGACTGCTTTTTTGTTGCATCCAGTCAGTGAAAAGACTACACATGATTACGATCAAACTGTCCATGGTGTACAGATACGCGGTCAGGGAAGTAACTTTTAGTGCAAGATGAAGTCAGATTTAAGATAATCTGAGGATCTCCAAGGTGGGTCAGGGCCGCTGTCTAGATGGTGAGAGCTTTTCTGATGGAAGGTGCCCTATCGACATGTAGCAAATCAAAAATTGCCGTTTTTTAACGTTTCATTCTATGGTAAGTTCACTATAAGTTCTAGGAGCAGAGTTAGGCCATTCGGCCCACCAAGTCTATTCCGCCATTCAATCATGGCTGATCTAATTCATTGTCCTATCAGGGACACATGACAATAAACTCACTTGAACTTGAACTAATTGGTAAGCATGCTACCAATTGTCTGGCTCTGAAATAACTGCCTCATTTTCTAGGCTTTCAGATATAAAGTGTAACAATCTCTCAGTTTTTTTTGTCCCTTGAATCAATCTTGGTCATATTCACTCCTGTCCCATGGCTTTGACTTGTGGGTACTATGAGGTGGATCATGTTGTTGAAACCTATCCACCATCCACCCACCAAATTGTCCCCTTGGAGAGCCCGTCTTGCTCAGGATATGACATTGATATAGATGACTGCCAACTTCAGTACGGCTCAGCGGTGCAGCGGTAGAGTTGCTGCCTCACAGCGCGAGAGACCCGGGTTTGATCATGACCACGGATGTTGTCTGTACGGAGTTTGTACGTTCTCCCCATGACCTGCGTGGGTTTTTTCCGGGTGCTCGGGTTTCCTCCCACACTCGAGAGACGTACAGGTTTGTAGGTTCATTGACTTGGTTAAATTGTAAATTGTCCCAAGTGTGTGTAGGATAGTGTTGGTGTGCAGGGATCGTTGGTCGGCACAGACTCGATGGGCTGAAAGGCCTGTTTCCGCGCAGTATCTCTATACTAAAACTAAACCGCCCTAAACCGCCCTCAACAATAAATTCATGTTCATAAGTCATAGGAGCATAGAGTCATACCGACTCCAACTGGTCCAGAATGCAGCTGCCCGACTCATTACCCACACCAAATCCTGGCACCACATCATCCCAGTCCTCAAAGAACTTCACTGACTTCCCATTTCCCACCGGATCATCTACAAAATCCTGGTCCTCCCCTACAAAGCCCTCAACCACATGGCCCCCCCTTATCTCACTGACCTCCTCTTCCCCCTACCAACCCTCACGGTCCCTCAGATCCATTTCAGCTGGTCTCCTCTCCATTCTGAAATCCAACCTCTGCACTTTTGGAGACACAGCCTTCTCCAGGGCAGCTTCCAGGCTCTGGAACTCCCTCCCACAATTGATCCGAACTTCTGAGTCCCTCACCATCTTCCAGTCCCGCCTCAAGACCCATCTCTTCACCTCTGCATACCCTTAGTCCCATGTCCCCCTCCCCTTTGCATCTCTGTCTTACTGCTCTATTTTGTTTTGTTCTTGACTCACCATGTAAAGCGACTTTGAATCCTTGAAAAGCGCTATACAAGTAAAATGTATTATTATTATACAGCATGGAATCAGGCGTTTCGGCCCAACTTCACCTCACCGACCAACATGTTGCATCTACACTAGCCCCACCTGCCTGACTTTGGCCCATATCCCTCTTCCCCATCCATGTGCGTACCTGTCTAAATGTTTCTTAAACGTTGCAATAGCCACGTTCTTGCTTGGTAAAGCAAGAACAGCTGGAGAAATTGGAATTATCTGCAGTGAAAGGGATATTGATCGTTAACTTTAAATTTGTAACTGATTAATTTTTATTACGGGCTTAATTTATTTCAGTCTGGTCACCTTTATTGACCAGACTGGTTATGGTCACACAAGATCTGTTAAGGCACTGTGGCGCAGCGGTAGAGTAGCTGCCTCACAGCGCTGGAGACCCGGGTTCAATCCTGACTACGGATTTTCTCCGGGTGCTCCGGTTTCCTCCGTAACTCCAAAGACGTACAGGTTTGTAGGTTAATTGGCTCCGGTAACGATTGTAAAATTGTCCCTGTGTGTGTAGGATAGTGCAAGTGTACAGGGATCACTGGTCGGCATGGACTCGGTGGGCCTAAGTGCCTGTTTTACGCTACATCTCTCAACTAAAAAAGACTAAACTAAATCATTGTCTATCTCTCGTTTCCCTTTCCCCTGACTAGTCTGAAGAAGGGTCTCGACCCAAAACGTCATCCACTCCTTCTCCCCAGAGATGCTGCCTGTGCCGTTGAGTTACTCCAGCACTTTGTGTCTATCAGGGTTAAGTAATATTTCTTGTTTAAAATTCTACCTGTTGTTTTCAAATCCTTGTATGGTCTCGCCACTTCATATCTCTCTATCTCTTCCAGCTCTGTAATTTGAAGATTTATGTTCCTACAGCTATAATCTAGAAAATAATCTCTGATTTTAATCATACTAGCAGTGGCAGGTGTTCCTTTAGCTGCAAAGGCCACAAGGCAGCGGGGCACAGCTGGTAGAGCTGCTGCCTCCCAGTGCCACAGGCCCATGTTCCATCCTGACCTCTGCTGCTGTCTGTGGAGTTTGGCCGTTCTTCCCGTGACAGTGTGGGTTTCCTCCGGGTGCTCTGGTTCCTTACTACATTCCAAGGTCATGTGGGCTTGTAGGTTAATTGGTCTCTATAAGTTGCCCCTCATGTGCAAATTGCCCCTTAGGTGCAGGCACGAAGAGCCGAATGGCCTACTCCTGCACCTATTGTCTATTGTATACAGAGTATTGTATACTCCGGAGTTTAGAAAGATGAGAAGGGATCTTATTGAAACATATAAGATTATTAAGGGTTTGGACACGCTGGAGGCAGGAAACATGTTCCCGGTGTTGGGGGAGTCCAGAACCAGGGGCCTCAGCTTAAGAATCAGGGGTAAGCCATTTAGAACGGAGATGAGGAAACACTTTTTCACACAGTGTCAAGTCAAGTCAAGCTTATTCGTCACATACACATACGAGATGTGCAGTGAAATGAAAAGTGGCAATGCTCGCGGACTTTGTGCAAAAAGACAAACAAACAAACAACCAAACAAACTACAAACAGAATCACATATTCTTTTACATATTAAATATTGTGGGCGGAAGGAAAAATGTTCAGTAAAGTTAGTCCCTGGTGAGATAGGAGTTTACAGTATGAATGGCCTCTGGGAAGAAACTCCTTCTCAACCTCTCCGTTCTCACAGCATGGCAACGGAGGCGTTTGCCTGACCGTAGCAGCTGGAACAGTCCGTTGCAGGGATGGAAGGGTCTCCCATGATTTTATTGGCTCTGTAGTTGCACCTCCTGATGTATAGTTCCTGCAGGGGGGCGAGTGAAGTTCCCATAGTGCGTTCGGCCGAGTGAATGCGAAATTGGAATAACCTCGAATTTCTATGGATGTAGAAATCTTTGAGGTTTTCACCCTGGGGGACAAAGGTTCTAACTGTCTACTCCTGACATAATTCTATATACTTCTATCAGGCCTCCCATCCACCTCCGGAACTCTGGAGGAAACAATCCTAGTTTGTACACCCTCTCTTGTAGCTAATACCCCTAATGCAAACAGCATTCTGATAAAGATATTCACAAAGTGCTGGAGTAACTCAGTGGAACAGGCAGAATCTCTGGGGGGAGAAAAAGGACGGGTTGCATTTTGGGTCGGGACTCTTCTACATTCTGGCAAACAAACCTCCTTCTATGTTTCAAGGTTAATTTGCTTTGGTAAAATCGTAAATTGTCTCTAGTGTGTGTAGGATAGTGTTAGTGTACGGAGATCGCTGGTCGGCACGGAGCCAAAGGACCTGTTTCCGCGCTGTATCTCTAAATTAAGATAAGGTAGCCAATCAGAACCTTTTTCCTGGGATGGACAAAATCATTACTAGAAGGCATCACTTCAAGGTGAGAGGAGCAAAGTTTAATGACAATAGGTGCAGGAGGAGGCCATTCAGCCCCGAGCTAGCACCGCCATTCAATGTGATCATGGCTGATCATCCCCAATCAGTGCCCCGTTCCTGCCTTCTCCCCATATCCCCTGACTCCGCTATCTTTAAGAGCCCTATCTGGCTCTCTCTTGAAAGTATCCAGAGAACCTGCTTCCACCGCCCTCTGAGGCAGAGAATTCCACAGACTAACAATGGAGATTTGTGGAACATGGTTCATTTGCACAGAGAGTGGTGAGTGCCTGGAACACGCTGCCAGGGTTGGTGGTTGAGGCAGATACTATTGTGGCATTTGAATGACTTTTGGGTTGGCATATGATTGTGCAGGGAATGGACGGAGATGGATTATACACAGGTGGATGAGAGATGTTCTTGGCATCACATTCGACATGGACATGGTGGGGCAGTGAGCCTTTTGTGCTGTGTTGTTCCATGTTCTATTGGTTTGGGCAATCTGGATCAAGTGAAGCGAGATGTGATGGAGTACATTTGAGAGAGAAATGAGGAGACAAAATGTGGTCTTGAGATGGACTTGGCAGGCAAGGTAAAGGAAAATCTCAAGAGATTCAACATGTATATTAAAAGTAAAAGATTGGCAGGAGATTGATGTATAAAATGTGTATAAAAGACTCCGCTATCTTTAAGAGCCCTATCTACCTCTCTCTTGAAAGTATCCAGAGAACCGGCCTCCACCGCCATCTGAGGCAGAGAATTCCACAGACTCACCCTCGCTCTGTGAGAAAAAGTTTTTCCTCATCTCCGTTCCAAATGGCTTACCCCCTATTTTTAAACAGTGGCCCCTGGTTCTGGACTCCCCCAACGTCGGGAACATGTTTCCTGCCTCCAGCGTGTCCAAACCCTTAATAATCTTATATGGTTCAATAAGATATCCTCTCATCCTTCTAAATTCCAGAGTACACAACCCCAGCCGCTCCATTCTCACAGCATATGACAGTCTCAGCCTGTGAAGCCCACATTCTTTGCTTCACCCTGCCGCATGAAGCCCACATTTTCTTCATGATAATATAAAAGTTCTGAAACATTGAATTTTCCCATTTCAAGTCACCCACATTCCCCGTGCACCTTGTAGTCCTGCATTCAAAACGCTATCTCCCACTGCGGTTGAAAAAATCATCATCTCCATCTTTTCAATCAGCCCGTAAATCTATACCTCCTGCGATCAGACTCTTCTGCCGTAAAGATCTGTGGCATAAATTGTTGCGGCTTTGAAAGATCTATCAACAATTAAGTATCATCGTGAGAAGGTGTTAACACTGGCCTCTGATACGATCAGTTGCGTGACTCGCGGGCTTATGGTTTATCGTTGGCAGGAAGAAGTAAAAGTGAAGATTAAAGACCTGAACGAACACATCGTCTGTTATCTGTGTGCCGGCTACTTCATCGATGCCACCACGATCACAGAGTGTTTACATACATGTGAGTTTTTGAAGAGAGACTTGTCCCGAGTTGCTGACTCGCAGGACCTCAACATTAAAGGGTCGGCATAGACCTTCCGTGCCGCCTTGGCCGGGAGTCCGGGGAAGAGGGAGGAGTAGCGATGCAAAGAATCTTTCTGTTCAGCTTTCAAATGAGGGCTGCTGTGTCATAGCACTTGCCAGACAACAGCAGGTCAATAGAGTCATAGAGGGATATAGCGTGGAAACAGGCCCTTCGGCCCACGTCGACCAACATGTCCCATCTGCACTATTCCCATCTGCCTTTTTCTTTTAAAATCTTTTTATTCGTTTTTTTCCTAAAAACAAAAACAAAACAAAAAAGACAGAGCAAAAAGAGTAATAATAATATCTTTTATTGTCATCGCACATATGTGCAACGAGAAGTCCAGAACAAGGGGTCACAGTTTAAGGATAAAGGGGAGATCTTTTAGGACTGAGGTGAGAAAAACATTTTTTACACAGAGAATGGTGAATCTCTGGAATTCTCTGCCACAGAATGTAGTTGAGGCCAGTTCATTGGCTATATTTAAGAGGGAGTTAGATGTGGCCCTTGTGGCTAAAGGGATCAGGGGGTATGGAGACAAGGCAGGTACAGGATACTGTTGGATGATCAGCCATGATCGTATTGAATGGCGGTGCAGGCTCGAAGGGCCGATTGGCCTACTCCTGCACCTATTTTCTATGTTTCTATGAGATAACAATGGTATTGATACATAGGGATCAGGATCACATTAACAACAGGTATAACCTAATATGAGTCCAGTGTCAAAATACACATTGAATATAGACCTCCCGGTCTCTATGTAAATATTTAAAAGAAAACTTATATGTAGAAATAAAACACAAAGATAAAAAGACAAAAAAGAGGAAAAAAGGAAAAAACAAAACCATCCTAAACTAAAGAAAAAAAGAAAGGAAAAAATCTGCCTGCGTTTGGCCCATATCGCTCTAAACCTATCTTATCCATGTGCCTGTCTGAATGTTTCTTAAACATTGCGACAATACCTTCCTCAAATACCTCCTCAGGCAGCCCCTTCCATACACCACCCTTTGTGCGACAGTTATCCCTCTGATTCCTATTAGACCCGCCCTACTTAACCTCTCCCTACAGCTCACATCCTCTAGACCTGGCAACATTCTCGTAACTCTTCTCTGCTCCCTTTCCAGCTTGACAACCAACATCTTTCCTGTAACATTGTGCCTGGAACCGAACACAGTAGGCTTGGATAGAGTGGATGTGGAGAGGATGTTCCCACTAGTGGGAGAGTCTTGGACTCGAGGTTATAGCCTCAGAATTAAAGGGCGTTCCTTCAGGCATGAGATGAGGAGGAATTTCTTTAGTCAGAGCGTGGTGAATCTGTGGAATTCTTTGCTGTGAATGGATATATTTAAGGCGGTAGTTGAGGCAGAGACTATCACGTTTTAAGAAACATTGAGACAGGTGCATGAATAGGATAGGGTAAGTTAGAGGGATATGGTCCCAACACTGGCAGGTGGGACTATTGTAGATGGGGCATGTTGGTTGAGGTGGGGAAGTTGGGTTAAAGTGCATGTTGCCGCACCGTATGACTAGATGACTCATAGACACAAAGTGCTGGAGTAACTCAGCAGGTCAGGCAGCATCTCTTGGAAACGTGGTCAGGTGACATTCTGGGTCGAGACCCTTCTTCAGAGATGCTGCCTAACCTTTTCTATTTGCATATCATTTGTCTTTCTTGTTCGCCTTTCTATTGAGTATGTTATGTATCTATCTGCAGTTATGCCCCACGATCCCCACACTGTATGACTAGATGATTCAAGTGCTGGAGTAACTCAGCAGGTCAGGCAGCATCTCCTTCTTGAACACTTTGTCTACTCCACTGCGAAATCTCCTCAAGGTATGCCTACTTTGAAGAAGCTCTCCTCCTCTCTCTGGAGACAGTTTCTCCTCCCTTCTCCCCGCTACCCCCTATCAGTCTGAAGAAAGGTTTCGGTCCGAAACGTTGCCTATTTCCTTCGCTCCATAGATACTGCTGCACCCGCTGAGTTTTTCCAGCTTTTTTGTGTACCTTCGATTTTCCAGCATCTGCAGTTCCTTCTTGAACAACATGCTGCCTAACCTGTTTGGTTACTCCAGAACATTGTGCCCTTTTGTGTATTAACCTGCATCTCCAGTTCTTTGTTTCTACATTTTGAGCAAAAGAATATCGCCCCCACATTTACAGGCGCTGTCCTGAATCTTCTCTTCCTAATGTTACCCCAGCAAAAAATGACCTTGTAATCAACTAGTCACAAACAGCACCGAAAGAAAGTGAAAACCACAGCATATACAACATTGGTTAGAGCCTCACTGGAATACGCTTCATGCACCTGGGACCCATACAAGACTGGTCATATCAACACTCTAGAAGGGGTACAGAGTAAAGCAGCAGGCTTTTGCATCGGGAACTACAATAGAGGTAGCAGTGTCGCCCAGATGCTGTCCGACCTGGCTCGAAGGGCCAAATGGCCTGCTCCTGCACCTATTGTCTATTGACCTGGAGTGGGAAACACTGGAAACAAGAAGGGCAAGGAACAGACTAGCCATGTTGTACAGGATTCAAAAGGGGATGTTGGGGCATAACTGCAGATAGGTACATAACATACTCAACAGAAAGGAGAACAAGAAAGTCAAATGATATGCAAATAGAAACCCCATTCGCCAGGACAGATATTTATAAGAACTCATTCTTTGTAAGAACCTTAAGGGAATGGAATAAATTAGACAACAATATAGTCAAATCACCTTCACGAGACAGTTTTAAGGGGGCACGAACAGCACGTTAGTATGCACAACACATCCAAGTTGGCAATATGCAGAGCACTGCCCTGCCGACTACAAATTCAGAAGGTTCAGAAGCGCAAGCTCTCCAAACTATTTTTTTTCTCTTTTATTCTGCCATCCTTGTTTTTCTCTTGCTTCCATCTTATCATCGGCTCCTACCCTTCCCTGAGCCCACTCTAGATTTTAGTTTAGTTTAGAGGTACAACGTGGGAACAGGACGTTCGGCCCCCTGAGTCCATGCTGACCAGCGATCACCCCGCACATTAACACTATCCAACACACGAGGAACAATTTACAATTTCTACTGAAGTGAATTAACCTACAAACCTGTACATCTTTGTTGTGGGAATAAAGCAGAGATGTTGGAGAAAACCCAGGTCACGGGGAGAACGTACAAACTGTGTGCAGACAGCATCCATAGTCGGGATTGAACCTGGGTCTCTAGCGCTGCAAGGCAGCAACTCTACCGCTGCGCCACCGTGCTACCCAAGAGTCGAGAGTGTTTTATTGTCATAGGTCCCTGATGGGACAATTAAATTCTTACATGTTGCAGCACAATAGAATATGTGAAGATGTAAACATAGTACATAATGGGGGAAGAGAAAACAAAGAACAAGTTCAATAAATAACAAATATAGTGCAATAATAATTTAGTCTTTTGCAGTTCAGAGCTCAGAGCTTATTCGTTGTTGTGTTTAATAGCCTGATGGCTGTAGGGACGAGTCTGGTCCAGAACCTGGACGTTACAGTTTTCAGGCTCCTGTACCTTCTCCCTGATGGCAGTGATGAGATGAGAGTGTGGCCAGGATGGTGTGGGTCTTTGATGATTTTGGCTGCCATTTTAAGTACGATAGATCCCTTCGTCGATGGGGAGGTCAGAGCCGGTGGTGACAACTTCTTGTAGTCTTCTTCGCTCCTGGATGTTCAAGTTGCCGAACCAGGCCACGATGCAACCAGTCAGTATGCTCTCTATCGCGCACCTGTAGAACACGGTATGAACATTGACTTCTCGAACTTCAAGTAACCCTTGCTTTCCCTCTCCCTCCTCCATCCTAGTTCTACATAGAAACATAGAAATTAGGTGCAGGAGTAGGCCATTCGGCCCTTCGAGCCTGCACCGCCATTCAATATGATCATGGCTGATCATCCAACTCAGTATCCCATACCTGCCTTCTCTCCATACCCTCTGATCCCCTTGGCCACAAGGGCCACATCTAACTCCCTCTTAAATATAGCCAATGAACTGGCCTCAACTACCCTCTGTGGCAGAGAGTTCCAGAGATTCACCACTCTCTGTGTGAAAAAAGTTCTCCTCATCTCGGTTTTAAAGGATTTCCCCCTTATCCTTAAGCTGTGACCCCTTGTCCTGGACTTCCCCAACATCGGGAACAATCTTCCTGCATCTAGCCTGTCCAACCCCTTAAGAATTTTGTAAGTTTCTATAAGATCCCCTCTCAATCTCCTAATTTCTAGAGAGTATAAGCCAAGTCTATCCAGTCTTTAGAGAGTATAAACCAAGTCTATCCAGACTGGTTTCTCTAACCAGTCTGACTGTCCTGATTACATTTTATCTTTGTATGCTTCGTTGTCACCTTTCCCTAACTCACAATGATCTATTCTACATATTCCTTGATCCTCGTCCCCTTTGATGTCTCATTTTCACACCTTACCCGTAACTATCTCTGTGTCTCCCTCCCCCCTGACTTTCAGTCTGAAGAAGTGTCCCGAAATGTCACCCATTCCTTCTCTCCACAGATGCTGCCTGTCCCGCTGTGTTACTCCAGCATTCTGTGTCTATTTACAAACAAATGAAGCCAGATTAGATGAGGCATCTTGGCTGGCATGGACGAGTTGGACCGAATGGCCTGTTTCCGTGCTGTGGGACTCTGACTCTATTCATTGCTCTTCAGCCAGCCAGCAAGAACCTGAGCTGAATGTTCATGGTGTTGGCTCCCTAGCTTTCCTTCATCGACTGCCATTCCTTCTGCAGTTGTACAGAGCTCTAGTGAGACCACACCTGGAATATTGTGTGCAGTTTTGGACCCCTAATTTGAGGAAGGACATTCTTCCTATTGAGGGAGTGCAGCGTAGGTTAACAAGGTTAATTCCCAGGATGGCGGGACTGTCATATGCTGAGAGAATGGAGCAGCTGGGCTTGTACCCTCTGGAGTTTAGATGGATGAGAGGGGATCTTATTGAAACAAATAAGATTGCTATGGGCATTGACACACTAGAGGCAGGAAACATGTTCCCGATGTTGGGGGAGTCCAGAACCAGGGGCCACAGTTTAAGAATAAGGAGTAAGCCCTTATGAGTATAGAAGTTGGGATGTAATGTTGAAATTGTACAAGGCATTGGTGAGGCCAATTCTGGAGTATGGTGTACAATTTTGGTCGCCTAATTATAGGAAGGATGTCAACAAAATAGAGAGAGTACAGAGGAGATTTACTAGAATGTTGCCTGGGTTTCAGCAACTAAGTTACAGAGAAAGGTTGAACAAGTTAGGGCTTTATTCTTTGGAGCGCAGAAGGTTAAGGGGGGACTTGATAGAGGTCTTTAAAATGATGAGAGGGATAGACAGAGTTGACGTGGATAAGCTTTTCCCACTGAGAGTAGGGAAGATTCAAACAAGGGGACATGACTTGAGAATGAAGGGACTGAAGTTTAGGGGTAACATGAGGGGGAACTTCTTTACTCAGAGAGTGGTAGCTGTGTGGAATGGGCTTCCAGTGAAGGTGGTGGAGGCAGGTTCGTTTTTATCATTTAAAAATAAATTGGATAGTTATATGGACGGGAAAGGAATGGAGGGTTATGGTCTGAGCGCAGGTATATGGGACTAGGGGAGAATACGTGTTCGGCACGGACTAGAAGGGTTGAGATGGCCTGTTTCCGTGCTGTAATTGTTATATGGTTATAAGCCATTTAGAACGTAGACGAGGAAACACTTTTTCTCACAGAGAGTGGTGAGTCTGTGGAATTCTCTGCCTCGGTGGGCGGTGGAGGCAGGTTCTCTGGATGCTTTCAAGAGAGAGCTGGATAGGGCTCTTAAAAATACCGGAGTCATGGGGATATGGGGAGAAGGCAGGAACGGGGTACTGATTGTGGATGATCACCCATGATCACATTGAATGGCGGTGCTGGCTCGAAGGGCCAAATGGCCTCCTCCTGCGCCTATTGTCTATTGTCTATTGCCTCCGTCGTCAATGGCCCTCTCTGAACACAACCTATTCACACAGACTTTTCTTTAAAGAAAAACTCTGAATCAATTAATATCTGCTCCCTAGGTGAACTTAACAACCTGCAATAAATGCAATTGATATTATTGCGTCTTGGCAGTAAAACGCATACTTCACAAATCTTAATGTAATTGTGACTTTTATTGGCACATCTAAATCTCCGTATTTTTTTATCAAAGAGATGACTAGCAGATTTTGGGAGAAAGGGTTGTGAAATTTAATCAGTTCCTCAGTTATCAATTATACAAGTTCCCATGGAGGAAATGCTGAATAATGCCATGAAGGGAGTGTAGGAGAGTGGTAGAGATGAGCTTTAGACTGTACTTTACATTGAAACTTCGACTTCAACTTTGACGCAGATACATAGAAACAGCACGGTGGTGCAGCGGTAGAGTTGCTGCCTCACAGCGCAAGAGACCCGGGTTCGATCCTGAATAAGTGCGCTGTCTGAACGGAGTTTGTACATTCCTCCTGTGACTGCGTGGGTTGTTTCCGTGTAATCCAGTTTCCTCCCACAGATTCTGCGCCAGCCAACAATAGTCTTATCCTGCACGCATTCGGGACAATGTACAGAAACCAATTCACACGTCCTTGGAGTGTGCGCGGAAACCGGAAAACTAATGTGGTCACAGTGAGAAATACAAACTCTGTCTAGACAAGTACCCGTAGTCAGGATCGAACCCAGGTCTCTGGTGCTGTAAGGTCTGGGAGGTCATTTAAAAACGTTTTCATCCAGAGAGTTGTGAATTTGTGGAATTCCCTGCCACAGAGGGCAGTGGAGGCCAAATCACTGGATGGATTTAAGAGAGAGATAGATAGAGCTCTAGGGCTAGTGGAGTCAAGGGATATGGGGAGAAGGCAGGCACGGGTTATTGATAGGGGACGATCAGCCATGATCACAATGGCTCGAAGGGCCGAATGGCCTCTACCTGCACCTATTTTCTATGTTTTTAAGGCAGAAACTACTGCTGAGTCATTCCTCGCACTTACCTGGAAGCAGGTACAATATTGGCCTCTGAGGCTTTTAGATGTACAGGGAGTACAGAGAAGGTTCACCAGACTGATTCCTGGGATGTCAGGACTTTCATATGAAGAAAGACTGGATAGACTCGGTTTGTACTTGCTAGAATTTAGAAGATTGAGGGGGGATCTTTTAAAAACTTACAAAATTTCTTAAGGGGTTGGACAGGCTAGATGCAGGAAGATTGTTCCCGATGTTGGGGAAGTCCAGAACAAGGGGTCACAGCTTAAGGATGAGGGGGAAATCTTTTAGGACCGAGATGAGGAAAACTTTATTCACGCAGAGAGTGGTGAATCTGTGGAATTCTCTCCCGCAGAAGGTAGTTGAGGCCAGTTCATTGGCTATATTTAAGATGGAGTTAGATGTGGCCCTTGTGGCTAAATGGATCCAGGGGGTATGGAGAGAAGGTAGGTACAGGATACTGAGTTGGATGATCAGCCATGATCATATTGAATGGTGGTGCAGGCTCGAAGGGACGAATGGCCTACTCCGGCACCTATTTTCTATGTTTCTATGTTTCTAGATAGGCAGAGAATTGAGAGATTTATCTCGGACTATCCTTAATCGCACTTGGCTGGCATTACCTTGCACTAAACGTTATTCCTTTATCATGCATCATATACACTGTGAATGGCTCAATTGCAATCATGTATTATCTTTCTGCTGACTGGATAGAACGCAACAAAAGCCTTTTCACTGTATTTCGGTACACGTGACAATAAACTAAACTCAACAGTATCTTAGTATCCTCCCATCCCCCCACCCTCGGGCCTCCTCCTCCCTTTTTCCTTCCTTCTCCCTCCCACCCCCCATCAGTCTGGAGAAGGGTTTCGGCCCGAAACGTCGCCTATTTCCTTCGCTCCATAAATGCTGCTGCACCCGCTGAGTTTCTCCAGCATTTTTGTGTACCTTAATATCTTAGCATCATGTTTGGCGTCGACACTGTGGGCCGAAGGGCCTGCTCCCGTGCTGTTCTACGTTTAGCTACCCAACCTCGGTGCCATATGAGGATGCTGGGGTAACAGAGAGTTGGATACCTGTGGAGTTTCAGTAAACCTGCTCTCTTTCAGGCCAATAAAATGTCCCCCATTTAAAGGACTTAAAATGTCCCCATTACAAGGCAAGAAAGAAAAGGTCGTTAAACGGAGGGTTGGTAGGAATTCTCAGTTTCCTGGAGGGATCCTCCACATTTTCCTGGAGGGAAAATGAGCATTCCTAGCCACCCTCTGTTCAAGGACCTTTTCTTTCTTGCCTTGTACGTGAGGCTGGCTGGTTCCGATTACCTGCAGCCTCTCCCAACTGTTTCGTAACTTCGTGGGAAGCTTGGAAAGGACAAGACTAGAGACCAACATCGCACCTCCACTAAAGGGCGGCACGGTGGCGCAGCAGTAGAGTTGCTGCCTTACGGTGCTTGCAGCGCCAGAGACCCAGGTTCGATCCCCACTACGGAGTTTGCACGTTCTCCCCGTGACCTGCGTGGGTTTTCCCCGGGATCTCCGGTTTCCTCCCACACGACAAAGGCGTACAGGTTTGTGGGTTAATTGGCGTGGTAAATGTATAAGTTGTAGGATAGTGTTAATGTGAGGGGATCGCCGGTCGGGATGGACTCGGTGGACCGAAGGGCCTGTTTCCGCGCTGTATGCCTAAACTAAACTAAACTAATGGGTGCAGGCAACAGCAAGGGTTTTAGTTTAAGAAGGAACTGCAGATGCTGGAAAATCGAAGGTAGACAAAAATGCTGGAGAAGCTCAGCGGGTGCAGCAGCATCTATGGAGCAAAGGAAATAGGTGACGTTTTGGGACGAAACCCTTCTTCAGACTGATAGAGGGTGGGGGGGGAGAGAAGGAAGGAAAAAGGGAGGAAGAGGAGCCCGAGGGTGGGGGGGATGGGAGGAGACAGCTCGAGGGTTAAGGAAGGGGAGGAGACAGCAATTCTACGCTGCCCGACTTGGCAATGGGTTTACAACGGACCTATTCGTGAAGCGGGAAATCCTCCCTATCACCATCGCTGGAGAGCTCTGGACTTGTCTGCTTTCCAAGCAAGTTGCAGTCACCAGGGATGAGGTTATTGCTTAGTCAGCGTGGAAACAGGCCCCTCGGCCCAACTTGCCCACACCAGCCAACATGTCCCTCTACACTCGTCCCACCTGCCTGCATTTCCCCCATATCCCACCAAATGTGTCCTATCCATGTACCTGTCTAAATGCTTCCTAAATGTTGCAATAGTACCTGCCTCTATTACCTCCTCCGGCAGCTCGTTCCATACACCCGCCGCCCTTAAGTACAAAAAAAAGTTGCCCCTCAAGTTTGTGTTCTTTCCCCCCTCACCTTAAACCTATGGATCTAGATCTAATATTGTATAGTGGTGACACAACGAACTGCAAGTGGTATCCAGTCAACGGAGGTATAAATGGAGTCAATAGAAGGGAGGTTGATTTGTGTGATGGTCTGGGCTGCGATCTTGGATGGAGCTGTTCCCAAACCTTGCTGAGATGCATCCCAGGCAACTGAATCATCCTACCACAACCAGAGAGAGCAGTGCTGAACTACAGTCTACTTCTTTGGTGACCCTTGGGCTCTCCTTGGCTGGCTTCACCTTGCACTAAACGTTATTCCCTTATGGGGCTTTCTCACGGAGCGACTTGACGCAAGATGTAACCCGAGTGAAGTGGTCGTGGTCTAGCACGATATCACACGATATAACGGGGGGTAGATAAAGAGTTCCCACGGGTACTCGGCATTTCTGTTATTTGTGCGAGTGACTTGTCCGTCTCCCGAGCTTTCCCGTTAAATCTTGAATGAACATCGTGAACTGTGAAGTGTTGTTAAATCATCACGTGGCACAAATGATGTAACTTTTTTTTTCACACACTATAAATATCCTCCCTTGGTTGAATTGGCTCATTTGGAGACATGCCTGTACTAAATAGTCTCGAGTACAGGATGGTGGTGTTTTTCATTGACGCGCTGTATGCAGCAGCCCTCTATGTGAATCGAGGACGCTTGCGTGAAGGCAGAAGGGTGAGATTAATTAAAAACATTCTCCAACAAATGACAATGAGGTGGGACGTCCTCGATGGACACATGTTCCAGTGGCGATATTGAGACCACCTTTTTTACTCACCTTCTGTCCCCTCTGTCCAGCTTCCGGGGTTCACCGTTCGCAGGAGTTCCCACGGTAAACGCAAGAGTTATTACGGATACCGCACTGGCCACTACGTCCATATAATGTTTCAATGTACAACCACGAGTGTTCAAGTCACTCTTGGAGAAATTCAAGCTTGAATTTTCTCCCAAGTCAACAAGTTACACGTGTACCTGCCGTTAGCGCCACGGTGGTCCACGAATGCCGTACGGTTATCGTACGAGGTTCCCACGATGTTCGACTCTGGTTACCTCTTGCGTCAAGTCGCCCCGTGAGAAAGCCCCATCATCATCTGTATTCCCTACCAATGGCTCGATTGGAATTATGTATTGTCTTTCTGCTGACTGGTTAGCACGCAACAAAAGCTTTTCACTGCATGGGCGGAAAATCCAGGGGGGGGGGGGGGCGGGGGCACGCCCCCTCCATGTTTTGAGAGATGGGGGACAATTCCCCCCCCCCCCCCCCCCCCATGTTTTGTAAACCAGATTTTGAAATTCGGTGAAAAAAACAATTTAAAAACCTCCGCTTTCCGTGAGACAGTGGGGCAGGACATGATGATTCAGCGCGAAGATTGGAGGAAGGAGGTCCTTGTGGAGCGGAGCTTGAACCAGCCCGTTCGCGGTGCCTTTCATCGCCCGGCGCGGCTTAAAATCGGCGGTGGGATCTTCCATCGCCCCGCGGTGAAATGATCTTCCATCGCCCCGCGGTGAAATTGTTGCATCGAGACTCCCGATGTTGAAGCCCCTGCCAGGCGATGGAAGATCCTATCCTATGTTTTCTACAGGGCGTCTGTAGAGGTTGGTGAGAGCCACAGAGTATAAATCTGAACGAAATTATGCTTGCAATACACACTCTTGCCACCAGGTGTTGCTGTTTCTCCTGATATCATTCTGTGTCATAGAGTCGTACATAGTGTATAACAGTGTTAGGATGTTAATATTGCAGCACATGTTATTAAGTAGGTGTTATTGTGCTTCTACGGAAGCGGAGGCATGAAAATGCATTTGATCAGCTTACTGTGCAGCCGAGAGTCGTACAGCATAGAGACTGGCCCTTTGGCCTCCCTATAACCACATTAGCCATAAGGGGCCGAACTATTCCGAGCCCATTCTACAGAGTTTGGAACATCGCCTTCTATGACCCGGTGATTCAAATGCTCCCGGGGTACTGTGGAAACAAGGATTAGCATTTGCCGGTTTGCCAAGGAAAGACACAGAGTAATGCCCCAGTCCCACTTTGGGAAACCTGAACGGAAACCTCTGGAGACTTTGCGCCCCACCCAAGGTTTCCGTGCGGTTCCCGGAGGTTGCAGGTGGTTGCCGCAGGTTGCAGGTAGTGGAAGCAGGTAGGGAGACTGACAAAGAACTCCGGGAACCGCATGGAAACAGCACGGAAACCTTGGGTGGGGCGCCGTCTCCAGAGGTTTCCGTTCAGGTTTCCTAAGTGGGACAGGGGCATAAGGAGTCAAGAGTAGATGCAAAATGCTGGAGTAACTCAGCGGGACAGGCAGCATCTCAGGAGCGAAGGGGTGGGTGACGTTCCTCTGAAGAAGGGTCTCAACCCGAAACGTCACCCATTCCTTTTCACCAGAGATGCTGCCTGTCCCGCTGAGTTACTCCAGCATTTTGTGTCTTAATCTTTGGTGTAAACCAGCATCTGCAGTCCCTTCCTACACAAAGAGTCAAGAGTGTTTGATTATCCACTCCCTTCCCCCCCCCTCACTACACCCAGCTATCACTTGCCAGACTTTGACCTGCTCCATGCCTCTTCCAGCTTTCTTTCCCCTCCCCCTGACACCCCCCCCCCCCCCTCCAACACCCCATAATCGAAGGGTCCCGACCTAAAACGTCACCTATCAATGTTTTCCAGAGATGCTGCCTGTGTTTTAATATGTACCTGTTAAGCTGCAGCAGGTAAGAATTTCATTGTTAATAATTCTTGAATGATTTTTCTAAAGTCCAATTCCCTTTTGCAGGTCCCCAATGAATCAGCTTCCATAATATGTTTCAGGAAAAAATGCCAGACTGTACACTTGGCAAGAACAATATAATTCTTACTTGCTGAATCTTAACATGCCTGGAAATGCAATACACAGATAAAATATAATTTTGAAAAAAAATCAATAAATGAATAGCTGTGACCCTCGGCAGCAATAATAGCGCAAAAGCCTGCAGACTGTTAATAAGTCAGAGATAGTCCCAAAGATCTGGCATAGCGTCTGTGGTGCCAGCAGCCAAATTCTTTGCCTGGTGCTTCTGTCAACAGTGGTTAATTGTCAGATGTACCGAAAACTGATGAAGGAAATTCTTACTTGCAGCAGCCTAACGGGACTATGAGCACAGTTCTCAATAGATAACATCGTAAAACACACACACAGCAGTTCCATACATAAATTAACCCAATATTAGGGAGGGGACAGCAGGGTGGCGCAGCGATAGAAACATAGAAATATAGAAAATAGGTGCAGGAGTAGGCCATTCGGCCCTTCAAGCCTGCACCGCCATTCAATATGATCATGGCTGATCGCCCAACTCAGTATCCCGTACCTGCCTTCTCTCCATACCCCCTGATCCCTTTAGCCACAAGGGCCACATCTAGCTCCCTCTTAAATATAGCCAATGAACTGGCCTCAAGTACCTTCTGTGGCAGAGAGTTTCAGAGATTCACCACTCTCTGTGTGAAAAATGTTTTTCTCATCTCGGTCCTAAAGGATTTCCCCTTTATCCTTAAATTGTGACCCCTTGTTCTGGACTTCCTCAACATCGGGTACAATCTTCCTGCATCTAGCCTGTCCAACCCCTTAAGAATTTTGTAAATTTCTATAAGATCCCCCCCTCAATCTTCTAAATTCTAGTGAGTACAAGCCGAGTCTATCCAGTCTTTCTTCATATGAAAGTCCTGACATCCCAGGAATCAGTCTGGTGAACCTTCTCTGCACTCCCTCTATGGCAAGAATGTCTTTCCTCAGATTTGGAGACCAAAACTGTACACAATACTCCAAGCGTGGTCTCACCAATACCCTGTACAACTGCAGTAGAGTCGCTGCCTTATGCCAGTGACCCAGGTTCGATCCTGACTACGGACGCGGTCTGTACGGAGTTTGTGCGTTTTCCCCGTGACCCGCGTGGGTTTTTTTCCCCGGGACCTCCTGTGTCCTCCCACGCTCCAAAGGGGTACAGATTTGTGTAGGTCAATTGACCTTTGTGTGTGAAATAATTCCATTGTACGGGGATCGCTGGTCGGTGCGGACTCGGTGGGCCGAAGTGCCTGTTTCCGCACTGTATCTCTAAACTAAGCTACGCTAAAAATGAGTGCAGAACAAAACACAAGCCCATGATGTATCCCAATAGAATACCTTCTATGGCGCACCTGTGGAAGTTAGTGAGCGTTGTAGTGGATATAATTGCTGGAAAAACTCAGCAGGTACGGCAGCATCTATGGAGCGAAGGAAATAGGCAACGTTTCGGGACGAAACGTTGCCTATTTCCTTCGCTCCATAGATGCTGCCGTACCCGCTGAGTTTCTCCAGCAATTTTTGTCTACATTCGATTTTCAGGTCAAGTCAAGTGAGTTTATTGTCATGTGTCTCTGATAGGACAATGGAAATTCTTGCTTTGCTTCAGCACACAGAACATAGTAGGCATTTACTCCAAAACAGATCAGTGTGTCCATATACCATAATAACCATATAACCATATAACAATTACAGCACGGAAACAGGCCATCTCGGCCCTACAAGTCCGTGCCGACACAACTTTTTTTCCCTTAGTCCCACCTGCCTGCACTCATACCATAACCCTCCATTCCCTTCTCATCCATATGCCTGTCCAATTTATTTTTAAATGATACCAATGAACCTGCCTCCACCACTTCCATTGGAAGCTCATTCCACACCGCTACCACTCTCTGAGTAAAGAAGTTCCCCCTCATGTTACCCCTAAACATCTGTCCCTTAATTCTCAAGTCATGTCCTCTTGTTTGAATCTTCCCTATTCTCAAAGGGAAAAGCTTGTCCACATTAACTCTGTCTATCCCTCTCATCATTTTAAAGACCTCTATCAAGTCCCCCCTTAACCTTCTGCGCCCCAGAGAATAAAGACCTAATTTATTCAACCTATCTCTGTAACTTAGTTGTTGAAACCCAGGCAACATTCTAGTAAATCTCCTCTGTACTCTCTCTAATTTGTTGACATCCTTCCTATAATTGGGCGACCAAAATTGTACACCATACTCCAGATTTGGTCTCACCAATGCCTTGTACAATTTTAACATTACATCCCAGCTGCTATACTCAATGCTCTGATTTATAAAGGCTAGCATACCAAAAGCTTTCTTTACCACCCTATCTATATGAGATTCCACCTTCAAGGAACTATGCACGGTTATTCCCAGATCCCTCTGTTCAACTGTATTCTTCAATTCCCTACCATTTACCATGTACGTCCTATATTGATTTGTCCTGCCAAGGTGTAGCACCTCACATTTATCAGCATTAAACTCCATCTGCCATCTTCATAAATATATACCCATTTTCGGATTTTCCAGCATCTGCAGATCCTTCTTGAACGTTGTAGTGGATATGCTGGACTTAGAAACATAGAAACATAGACAATAGGTGCAGGAGTAAGCCATTCGGCCCTTCGAGCCTGCACCGCCATTCAATATGATCATGGCTGATCATCCTCAGACTTCCAAGGACGAGGCGCTGGTGTGGTTTCTTCTGCTGGCTGCCTGCAGTTTCGAGGTAGCGGCTCCTGCAGATCCCTTTGACGGTGGGGAGGTCGGTACCCGTGATGGAGCCGCGTTTTTTTTGCCATCTCCTTCGTTCCCGGCCGTTCCGAGTCGCCGAACCAGGCCCGCTACGGAGCCGGTCTGTCCGTCTGAGAAGTTTGCTTGCCCGAGTCTCGAGAGCACGGCCAATTCAAAGGTCCCCCTTTTCCCTTTTCCAGTTTGCAAGAGCTGCATTGTGAAGTACCTACAGACCAGCAAATACTGCCCCATGTGTAACATCAAAATCCACGAGACCCAGCCTCTCCTCAACCTCAAGCTCGACCGAGTGATGCAAGACATTGTCTTCAAGCTGGTGCCCGGCTTGCAGGAGAGTAAGTATGTTTGCAGCTTGCCTGAGAACCTTTCCTTCGCAAGTCTGTTCCATCTGATTTTCTGTGTGTGCTTGCTATGGGGGAAGTGTGCAGCGAATGGTCGCCAGGACATGAGGGTGGTGCAGCGGTAGAGATGCTGCCTCATAGCGCCAGAGATCCAGGCTGTGGGTGCTGTCTGTATGGAGTTTGTACCTGCTCGCCTTGACCAGTCAGACAGTGTGAAACGGGCCCTTTGGCCCAACTTTCATAGCTTTCATAGCAAAAGGATTTGAGTATAGGAGCAGGGAGGTTCTACTGCAGTTGTACAGGGTCTTGGTGAGATCACACCTGGAGTATTGCGTACAGTTTTGGTCTCCAAATCTGAGGAAGGACATTATTGCCATAGAGGGAGTGCAGAGAAGGTTCACCAGACTGATTCCTGGGATGTCAGGACTTTCAAATGAAGAAAGACTGGATAGACTTGGTTTATACTCTCTAGAATTTAGGAGATTGAGAGGGGATCTTATAGAAACTTACAAAATTCTTAAGGGGTTGGACAGGCTAGATGCAGGAAGATTGCTCCTGATGTTGGGGAAGTCCAGGACAAGGGGTCACAGCTTAAGGATAAGGGGGAAATCCTTCAAAACCGAGATGAGAAGAACCTTTTTCACACAGAGAGTGGTGAATCTCTGGAACTCTCTGCCACAGAGGGTAGTCGAGGCCAGTTCATTGGCTATATTTAAGAGGGGGTTAGATGTGGCCCTTGTGGCTAAGGGGATCAGAGGGTATGGAGAGAAGGCAGGTACGGGATACTGAGTTGGATGATCAGCCATGATCATATTAAATGGCGGTGAAGGGCCGAATGGCCTACTCCTGCACCTAATTTCTATGTTTCTATGTTTCTTGCCCATGCTGACCAACATGTCCCGTCTACACTAGTCCCACCTGCTTGCGTTTGTATCATATCCCTCTAAACCTGTCCTATCCATGTACCTGTCTAAATGCTTCTTAAACATTATAGTGTCATAGTCATACAGCATGGAAACAGGCCCTTTGACCCAATTTGTCCGCACCGGCCAACATGCCCCATCTACCATAGTCCGACCTGGCTGCGTTTGGCCCATATCCCTCTCAACCAATCCAATACACGTACTTGACTACATTGGATTGGATTCATTGGATTCAATTTTGGATTGGATTCAATTTATTGTCATTGCATTTTTCAGTGCAATGAAATGGTTTAGCCTGCAGTCATAACAAAGAATAAATAACAAAAACAAACACTCAACACAGTTTAAAGTCCCAAAGTCATTGTCTCTTCCCTCCTTGCTCTCCGTCTGCGCTGAGGCAATCCAAGCCTCCGATGTTGTGACCCCGCCGGGTGATGGTAAGTAAGTCCCGCGGATGAATCCGTGCTCCGCAAACGGGCCGGTTCAAACTCCGTGGCCCGGGGGGCGGTCGAAGCTGCTGAAGCTGCCGCCCTCCAGTCCAGCGGACGCAGCTGTAGTTGCGGGAGCTCCGGAAAACAGAACTCGAGCTCCCGATGAAGTCGTCCACTGGCCCGCCGCCGAGCCTCCGAGGCTCCAAAGTCGGGTCGGAAGTTGGGTCGCCCCGCAACCACAGCCCCGATGTCGGCCAGCCGCGTTGGTAAGTCCTGGCTCTGCCTCCGGAGCTTCGAGGTCGGTCGCAGTTGGCGGCCGCCAGCTCCGCGTTAGGCCTCAGTGCAGACGGACACAGAGGATACGGCAGGAAAGGTTGCATCCCACCCCGAAGGAAGAGTCATAAAACATGTTACACCCACCCCCCCACACATACACGACTAAATAAACCGAAATAAACTGTAAAAACGGACAAAAGAAAACAAAAAACAGAAAAGACAAACGCCAATCAGTGATTCACGTACACTAACACTATCCTACACACACTGAGGGACAACATCAAGGAGATGCATGACATTTATACACAGATGCCTGGAAATTATATCGATTATATGCAAACATAAAGGTTGTTTGGCATCATATTTGGAGCCTGTTTCCTGGCTGTAGTTTAGTTTAGAAACAGGAGCCAGTGGGACCGAGCCGACCAGCGATCCCCACACACTAACATTTTCCTACACCCACTAGGGACAATTGTTACATTTACCAAGCCAATTGGTAAACTCTAAGCTCTAGTCTAAAGTCTAACCGAAAACGTCAAGGGTCCATTTCCCTTCCACAGATACTGCCTGACCCACTGAGTTCCTCCAACAGTTTGTTTTTTGCTTGGGATCTCTTTCCACGTGCAAGTCCGTAGTCAGGTCCCGATATGCACACTGGCTCGCTCTGGAGAAGCACGTACTGTTGTCTGCAGTTTTTGTCACCCCGCTAGAGGAAGGATGTCATTTAAGCTGGAAAGGGTGCGGAAAATACTCACAAGGACATTGCCGGAATTGGAGGGCTCGAGTTATAAGCAGAGGCTGGCTACGTTTAATGGAGATATACGGAGAGAGTTTCTCTTCTACACAGAGAGTGATGGGGGATCTGGGATAGTGGTGGAGGCAGAAACGATAGTGGTGTGTAAGAGGCTTTTTGTTGGGCACATGCAAATGCAGGGAATAGAGGGGTGTGGATCTTTCAGGCAGATGAAATTTCTGTAGAGGACGATGCCCTGACATAGACGCAAAATGCGGAGTAACTTACTCAGGCAGCATCTCTGCTGTGGAACCCTTCTTCTATTACAGGCAGATGGATGAGATCAGTTTAGCTAGGCATCATGTTCGGCACAAACATTGTGGGCCGTACTGTTCTATAGCACTATCGTAAGATACAGGAGCAGAATGAGGCCCTTCTGCCCATTGAGTCTGCTCTATCATTTGATCACGGCTGATCTATTTTTCGCTCCAACCCCATTCTCCTGCCTTCTCCCTGTAACATTTACCACCCGTACTAATCAAGAACCTATCAATCTCCGTTTTAAGGCTGGGCCTATTTTTCCGAAGGCGTTCCTGAACTATCCCACTATTGGAATCATCCTGTCCTCATCCACCTGTCTATTCAGTCTTCGTTACGTTTAATGTCACGTGCCAACCCCAAGAAGAAGGTACGTCATCGATTCCTTTTCTCCAGAGACGCTCCCTGACCCCGCGGAGTTACTCCAGCATTCTGTGTCAATCTTCTATTACAGGCAGATGATGAGATCAGTTTAGCTAGGGTATAGCACTACAAGATACAGGAGCAGAAAGCTCTGATTTCCAACCCCATTCTGTCTTCTCCCTGTGCACCCGTACTAATCAAGAACCTATCAATCTCCGTTTTAAGGCTGGGCCTATTTTTCCGAAGGCGTTCCTGAACTATCCCACTATTGGAATCATCCTGTCCTCATCCACCTGTCTATTCAGTTTCGTTACGTTTAATGTCACGTGTACCGAGGTACAGTGAAAAGCTTTTGCTGCGTGCTAACCAGTCAGCAGGAAGGCCATGCACGACTACAATCGAGACATTCACAGAGTACCGATACATGATGAAGGGGATAATGTTTAGTGCAAGGTAAAGCCAGCAAAGTCTGATCAAAGATAGTCCAAGGGTTTCCAATGAGGAAGATAGTAGTTCAGGACTGCTCTCTGGGTGTGGTAGGATGGTTCAGTTGCCTGATAACAGCTGGGAGGAAACTGTCCCTGAATCTGGAGGTAGAAATCTTTCTTAAACATTTTGTCTACTCCATTGTCTACCTGTGATTTCTCCAGCATCTGCAGTTCTTTCTTAAACACTGAATGTGGAGGTGTGCGTTTTCACACTTCTAAGCCTTTTGCCCGATGGGAGATGGGAGATGGGAGAAGAGGGAGTGGTTGGGCCTTTCATTATCCCATCCCAAATTTATCCAATTCTCCTACCACCACTGTGATTTGCCAAAACCAATTAGCCCTCCAACCACCGTCCATTCACTCAAATGGCAGAAAGGGGAAACCCACATGGTCACGAGGAGAACATGCAAACTCCACACAGACAGCACCGGAGGTCAGGATCGAACCCAAGTCTCTGGAACTCTCGGCAGTAGCTCGACCAGCGGCGCCACTATTGATCAGCAGATCTTACGTCTTTCCCTTTTTATAGCTTGTTATTAAGCCCCCGTCCCACTTTCACAACCTAATTGGCGACCTCTGCCGAGTTTGCCCTTGACTCGTACTCACAGCGTGGTCGCCACAAGGTCGCAGGAGGTCGTAGGTCGCTCTTCCTCATGCCCGTGAGTGGTCTCCGCGTACTCGTGGCCTCAAGTAGGTCGCGGCGTTTTCTCCAGCCTGATCAAAAATGTCCACGAGTTAAAAAAAAGGTCGGCATGGAAAGAATTGATACTTTTTACTTACAAAATTCTTAAGGGGTTGGACAGGCTAGATGCAGGAAGATTGCTCCCGATGTTAGGGAAGTCCAGGACAAGGGGTCGCAGCTTAAGGATAAGGGGGAAATCCTTTAAAACCGAGATGATAAGATCTTTTTTCACACAGAGAGTGGTGAATCTCTGGAACTCTCTGCCACAGAGGGTAGTCGAGGCCAGTTCATTGGCTATATTTAAGAGGGAGTTAGATTTGGCCCTTGTGGCTAAGGGGATCAGGGGGTATGGAGAGAAGGCAGGTACGGGATACTGAGTTGGATGATCAGCCATGATCATATTGAATGGCGGTGCAGGCTCGAAGGGCCGAATGGCCTACTCCTGCACCTAATTTCTATGTTTCTATGTTTTTACTCGTAGATAGGTTAGTAGGTAGGTTGTAGTAGGTTGTGATGGTGGTCGTAGGTCGGTAACTGGCCCAAGAAAAAATGCAAACATGACATTATTTTATCATGTGATCATTTTCCACTCGTAGCTAGTCGTAGTTGGTCTTAGGTGTCGAAGACTGAGGTCGAGGGGGGGTCGTAGACATAGTCATAGGAGGTCTTTTACTTCGGCGAGTCATCACGACCTTGACATTTTTTTCAACTCGTCTAGGGTCTTCTAAACTCGTCGATTAGGTTGTCCAAGTGGGACAGGCGCTTAATGCAGCACGGCGGCACAGCTGTAGAGTTGCTGCCTCACAGCGCCAGAGATCCGGGATCGATTCTGACTACGGGTGCTGTCTGTGCAGAGTTTGTACGCTCTCCCACCGCGTGGGTTTGCTCCGGGTGCTCCAGTTGCCTCCCACACTCCAAAGAGGTACAGATTTGTAGGTTAATTGGCTTTGGTAAAATTGTAAATTCTCCCTGGTGTGTGTAGGATAGTGCTAATGCTAGGGTTGATTGCTGGTCTGCGTGGGCTCAAGGGCCAGTCTCCACGCTGTATCTAAGTCTAAAGCTGTAGTTTAAGCAAATTTGCCTTGATTCTTTTATCTGTGTTTGATAGTGTCTCTCCCGCTCTCCCACCAAAACCACACATGAAAGTAAGCATGCAGGTGCAGCAGGCTGCGAAGAAAGCGAATGGCATGTTGGCCTTTATAACAAGAGGAATCGAATATAGGAGCAAAGAGGTCCTTCTGCAGTTGTACAGAGCCCTAGTGAGACCACACCTTGAGTATTGTGTGCAGTTTTGGTCCCCTAATTTGAGGAAGGCCATTCTTGTTACTGAGGGAGTGCAGCGTAGGTTTACAAGGTTAATTCCCGGGATGGCGGGACTGTCATATGCTGAGAGAATGGAGCAGGGGCTCTGGATACTTTCAAGAGAGAGCTAGAGGGGGCTCTAAAGATGGCATAAGAGTCAGGGGTATGGGGAGAGAGGCAGGAACATGTTACTGATTGGGGGATGATCAGCCATGATCACATTTAAAATGTGGTGCTGTCTCGAAGGGCCGAATGGCCTACTCCTGCACCTATTGTCTATTGTCTACTGTCTGTCCAGTTGCAAAGCCGCCAATTTCCTTGGGCTGTGTTTCTTTTACCCATGATTGCTGAAAATCATTTATATTTGGTATAAAGCTTATTTTCCCCACTGTTTAATTCCCCCCCCCCCCCTCTCCCCCAACCCCACTGCCCCCTTTTCATTCTACATTCCCACTCAGACAGCGTGACATTCCTTTCCTCTTGCAGGTGAAGAGAAACGAATTCGGGAATTCTATCAGTCTCGAGGGTTGGACAGGGTCATCCAACCAGTCAATGAAGGTACACTATGTGTGTGTGTGTGTGTGTGTGTACACGTCCCTAACTCATTACACGGGACTCTGCCATCGTATATTCCACCACTTCCATTTGGACGAGGGGATTGAATGCTTTGTGGCCAAGTTTGCGGATGATACGAAAATAGGTGGAGGGGCAGATAGTGTGGAGAAAGCAGGTGACTCTGCAGAAGGACTTGGACAGGTTGGGAGAGTGGGCAGAGAAGTGGTAGATGGAATATATAGTGTAGCAAAGTGTGGAGTCATGCATTTTGGTAGTAGGAATAAAGGCGTAGACTATTTTCTGAATTGGGTGAGAATCCAGAAATCAGAGGGGCAAAGGGACTTGGGATTGCTGGTGCAGGATTCCCAAAAAATTAATCTGCAAGTCGAATCAGTAGTAATGAAAGCAAACTCGATTCTAGCATTTATTTCAAGAACAGGGATGTAATGCTGAGGCTCTATAAGGTGCTGGTCAGGCCGCATTTGGAATATTGTGATCAATTTTGGGCCCCATATCTGAGGAAGGATGTGCTGGCTCTGGAGAGGGTCCAGGGGAGGTTTACAAGAATGATCCCAGGAATGAGTGGGTTAACCTATGATGACCATAGGGTAACCATTCTGGAACTGGCGACGCTGTTAACAGCTGCGGCTCGCCTGCAGTCCGTCTGTCTTTACTTTTTTCTGTTTTGGTTAAGTTTTAGTTTGTTGGGTTGTGTTAGAGGGGGTGAAACATGTTCTCTGTCTCTTCCTTCGGGGGGAATGCGACTTTTTCGTGCCGTATCCCCCTTCTCTGCCTCCGTCTGCGCTGAGGCCTAATGGCGGAGCTGGCGGCCTCCAGCCTGCGACCGACCCCGAGGATCCGGAGGCAGAGCCAGCCAGGACTCACCAACGAGAGGCTGGCCGTCTTCGGGGCTGAGGCAGCGATGGCCCGACTTGCTGGTGCGGCGTTCTGATGTTAAACATAGCCCCAGACACCCGGGTTCGATCCTAACGGCGGGTGCTGTCCATACGGAGTTTGTATCTTCAGCCCTGTGACCTGCGTGGGGTTTTTCCTCTCACACAATAGACAATAGGTGCAGGAGTAGGCCATTCGGCCCTTCGAGACAGCACCGCCATTCAATGTGATCATGGCTGATCATCCACAATCAGTACCCCGTTCCTGCATTCTCCCCATATCCCCTGACTCTGCCATCTTTAAGAGCCCTATCTAGCTCTCTCTTGAAAGCATCCAGAGAACCTGCCTCCACCGCCCTCTGAGGCAGAGAATTCCACAGACTCACCACTCTCTGTGAGAAAAAGTGTTTCCTCGACTCCGTTCTAAATGGCTTACTCCTTATTCTTAAACTGTAGCCCCTGGTTCTGGACTCTCCCATGTTTCCTGCCTCTAGGGCGTCCAAACCCTTAATTATCGTATATGTTTCATATAAGATCCCCTCTCAATCTTCTAAACTCCAGAGTGCACAAGCCCAGCCACTCCATTCTCTCAGCATATGACAGTCCCGCCATCCTGGAAATTAACCTTGTAAACCTACGCTGCACTGCAAAGACGTGCGTGTTTGTATGTCAATTGGTTTCGGTAAGTTGTAACATTGTCCCCAGTGTGTGTGGGCTAGTGTACGGGGTGATCGCTGGGTCGGCACCAACGTCGGTGGGCCGAAGGGCCTGTCTCCACACTGTATCTCTAAAGTCTAAAACCAGTTGACTGGACAGTGATCTAGCGGTGGTTGGTGACCTTTCGCGGCAGTGTGATGAGGAAGATATTCGAAGCCAGCTCGCAGACTGACTGTGTCTGCTGGCGAGGTGGGCCCGATGGGAAATCTTTGACCCAAGAACAAAACGGCGAGGCAATAATCGCAGATTTAATATGGAAGCAAAGCCCACAGGAGGGCTGAGAGGAACGGTATTCATTTATCTTTCTGTTTTTAAAAACAATAATGAAACTGCAAGAGCTGAGGGATCTAGGAGTGCAGGTACATAGTTCGTTGAAAGTGGCATCACACGTGGATGGGATGGTCAAAATGGCTTCCGGCACATTGGCCTCCATCAGTCAGAGTATTGAGTATAGACGTTGGGAGATCATGTTATGGTTTAGTTGTTTGATTTAGAGAAAAAGCGCAGATACAGGCTCTTGGGCTGACCAGGTCCGCGGTGGCCAGCGATCCCTGTTACACCAGCACTATCCTACATACCAGGGACAATTTTACCTAAGCCTTTTAACCTACCACTTTTGGATGTGGGAGGAAACCGGAGCACCCAGAGAAAAGCCCACAGGAGGGCTGAGAGGAACGGTATTCATTTATCTTGGGCTTGGACACACTAGAGGCAGGAAACATGTTCCCGATGTTGGGGGAGTCCAGAACCAGGGGCCACAGTTTAAGAATAAGGGGTAAGCCATTTAGAACGGAGACGAGGAAACACTTTTTCACACTGAGAGTGGTGAGTCTGTGGAATTCTCTGCCTCAGAGGGCGGTGGAGGCAGGTTCTCTGGATGCTTTCAAGAGAGAGCTAGATAGGGCTCTTAAAAATAGCAATAAATTGCACTCTATTCTATTAAGAGTATTGTGTTCAGTTAATTGCCTTGGTATAAATGTAAATTGTCCCTAGTGTGTGTGTGTGTGTACGATTGTGTTTAGAGCGTTCTTCCAAACCATAGGAATGCACAGAGATCAGGGTGAACACACACACACACACACACACACACACACACACACACACACACACACACACACACACACACACACACACACACACACACACACACACACACACACCCACACACCCACCCACACCACACAGTCTTTTATCCAGGGTAGGGGAATAGAGAGCAAGTGAACGTACATTTAAGATGAGAGACGAAATATGTAACACATACCAGAGGGGCAACTTTATCACACAGAGGGTGATGGAACAAGTTGTCGGAGCAGGTGGTTGAGGCAGATATTATAACAGCATTTAAAAATCATTTGGACAGGTACAAGGATAGGAAAGGTTCACATAGAAACATAGAAAGTAGGTGCAGGAATAGGCCCTTCGAGCCAGCACCACCATTCAATATGATCATGGCTGATCATCCAGAATCTGCTTTTTCACCTTATCCCTAGATTCCGTTAGCCCATAGAGCTATATCCGACTCTCTCTTTAAAGGGATATGGGCCAAACACAGGGAAATGGGATTAGATTAGATGGGGCATCTTGGTCAGTTTGGACAAGTTGGGCAAGGTGGCGCAGCTGGTGGAGCCGCTGCCTCACAGCGCCAGAAACCCCGATTCGGTCCTGACCTCGGATGCTCTCTGTGTGGAGTTTGCACGTCCTCCCCATGACTGCGTGGGTTTCCTCGGGGGGTGCTCCCGTTTTCTCTCATGTCCCAATAATACGCGGGTTTGAACGTTAATTGGCCACTGCATCTTGCCTGGAGTGTGTTGCGAGTGGCTGAGAAAATGGGATAACATAGAACTCGTATGAAGGGGCAGCATGGCCTCTGCAGGCCTGTTTTATGCATGAGCCCTAAAGTGATGGTCCACTGAAGGGCCTGTTTCCTGGAGACTATTGTTTGCAGGGTTTTGACCCAAACGTCCCCTAATTCCTTTGAGTACCGGAAGGACGGATTAAATCATTACTATTTTTACAAGATATTTCTGGATGCAGACCTGGGAGGGAGAAAGTGTTGAAACAAGGAACTGCTAGTTTACACAAAAAGAGACAAAGTGCTGGAGTAACTCTGCGGGTTGGCGGGCTACATGGATAGGTGATGTCCGGGTCTGAAGAAGGATCCTTGCTATTGAGGGAGTGCAGCGTAGGTTTACAAGGTTAATTCCCGGGATGGTGGGACTGTCATATGCTGAGAGAATGGAGCGGCTGGGCTTGTACACTCTGGAGTTTAGAAGGATGAGAGGATTTCTCATTGAAACATATAAGATTGTTAAGGGTTTGGACACGCTAGAGGCAGGAAACATCTTCCCGATGTTGAGGGAGTCCAGAACCAGGGGCCACAGTTTAAGAATAAGGAGTAAGCCATTTTGAACGGAGACGAGGAAACACTTTTTCTCACAGAGAGTGGTGAGTCTGCAATTCTCTGCCTCAGAGGGCGGTGGAGGCCGGTTCTCTGGATACTTTCAAGAGAGAGCTAGATAGGGCTCTTAAAGAGTCAGGAGATATGGGGAGAAGGCAGGAACGGGGTACTGTTTGGGGATGATCAGCCATGATCACATTGAATGGCGGTGCTGGCTCGAAGGGCCAAATGGCCTACTCCTGCACCTATTGTCTATTGTCAATTGATCCAGACCTGAAAAGTCACGTATCCATGTTCTCCAGAGATGCTGTCTGACCCGTGGACGTGCTACAGCAATTTGTGCCCTTTTGAGGGAAAAACAGAGTTGTGGCTGACTAGCTGAGATGCATTGTCTTGCTCAAACATTGACCTGACTGTTTCTCGAAAACGTCTATATTGTTAAATTAAAAAAAAAAAAAATTGAACTGGAGTTTCTCCCGATATCTAAAGCGAGTCAGAATGACTTTCAATTCCTCCCACGTACAGGGCTCGTGTAAATTTACTGCAGAGGGATTAAATGCAAAGGCTTTGACATTCGGGATAGCTGGGGGGGGGGGGGGGGGGGGGAGTGTGCATGCATTTTGATCTTTTACGGAGACGTTGTAATCATTCGTATTACTTGTTCCCTCCACAGCTATGACACCAGACCTGGCCAGTTCCCCGTACACCACCTTCGATCACTCCAAAGCCCACTACTACCGGTACGACGAACAGGTTTCACTATGTTTGGAGAGACACGGGTAAGCTCTTAAACGCTTCTCACTGCTGTCCGGCTGAGTTTCTCCAGCATGTTGTGTCTCTTTCGCACTGCCGATAGCATCCTAGTTTAGGAAGCAACAGCAGATGCTGATCTTAGTTGCATATCTTTCATCCATTTGTTCTATATCTATCTACATCACAGGCTATATTTCTCGTTTCACACCGAGAGTAGTGAGTGTGGAATTCTCTGCCTCAGAGGAAGGTGGAGGCCGGTTCTCTGGATACTTTCAAGGGAGAGCTAGATAGGGCTCTTAAAGATGGTGGAGTCAGGGGATATGGGGAGAAGGCAGGAATGGGGTACTGATTGGGGATGATCAGCCATGATCACATTGAATGGCGGTGCTGGCTCGATGGGCCGAATGGCCTACTCCTGCACCTATTGTCTATTGATTCCCTTTCCCCCTTACTCTAGTCTGAAGAAGGGTCTTGACCCAAAACGTCACCTATTTTCTCCGGAGATTTTGTCTGGCCCGCTGGGTTACTCCAACTTTTTGTGCCGAGCTTCCTAGTTTTGTTCAGTTTTCTCACCACCAACGGCGGAGACACGAGTTTAAGTTGAGGGAAAAGATTTACTAACGACTGACACAAAATGCTGGGGTAACTGAGCGGGACAGGCAGCATCTCTGGAGGAAAGGAATAGGTGACGTTTCGGGTCAGACTGAGAGAAGGGAAAGGGGAACGAGAGATCTAGACCAAAACATTTACTAGGGGGCATTTTTTTTTCACACAGAGGGTGAATGGCATGTGGAATGAGCTCCCAGAGGAGGCAGGTGCTATAACATCATTTAAAGGACTTTCGGACAGGTACAAGGATAGGAAAGGTTTAGAGGGATATGGAGCCAAATGCGGGCAGATGGAACTAGCATCGATGGGGCGTGTTGGTTGGCATGGGCAAGTTGGGCCAAAGGGCCTGTTTCGACACTGTATGACACTTGACTACAAAGCCTGCTCCTCTGATACTGGTTTACTATTGTCACATGTACCGAGATAACGATATAACAATTACAGCACGGAAACAGGCCATCTCGGCCCTTCTAGTCCGTGCCGAACACTTACTCTCACCTAGTCCAATCTACCTGCACTCAGACCATAACCCTCCATTCCTTTCCCGTCCATATACCTATCCAATTTATTTTTAAATGATAAAAACGAACCTGCCTTCACCACTTCCACTGGAAGCTCATTCCACACAGCTACCACTCTCTGAGTAAAGACGTTCCCCTCATGTTACCCCTAAACTTCTGTCCCTTAATTCTCAAATCATGTCCTCTTGTTTGAATCTTCCCTTCTCTCAATGGAAAAAGCTCATCCATGTCTACCCCTCTCATCATTTTAAAGACCTCTATCAAGCCCCCCCCCTTATAGATACAGTGAAAAGCTTTTGCTTGTCTGATATCTAGTCAAGTAGGAATCCGAGGGGTAACTTTTTTCACACTGCTGCCGGAGGAGGTAGTTGCGGCTGGGATTATCCCATCGTTTAAGAAGCAGTTAGACAGGTACATGGATGGGGCAGGTTTGGAGGGATATGGACCAAGCGCGGGCAGCTGGGACATTGTTGGCCCGTGTGCGAGTTGGTTCGAAGGGCCTGTTTCCACACTATATCACTCTATGATTCTAAATCAAATCCTACCATACATGAGTACACATCAAGCCATGCACAAATACAATAGGCATTGATTTAAATGGGTGGAATGAATATAGTTGATGAAAGTAGATCGCCTTAGTCATAGTAGATTAGCGGCTATAAGCTACTGGGAGAGGTTGGATTGTTTTTATTCTTGAAATCTGGTGGTTGAAGGGAGACATGATAGAAGTGTATAAAATTATGAGTTGTATATATGGGGTAGATGGTAGGAACTTTATCCTCCCCAAGATGGAAAAATCTAATACTAGAGGACATACAGTGGCTTGCAAAAGTTTCCACATTTTGTCACGTTACAACCACAAACGTAAATGTATTTTATTGGGATTTTATGTGATAGACCAACACAAAGTGGTGCATAATTGTGAAATGGAAGGAAAATGATACATGGTTTTCAAAATATTTTACAAATAAAAAACTGAAAAGTGTGGCGTGCAAAAGTATTCAGCCCCCCTGAGTCAATACTTTGTAGAACCACCTTTTGCTGCAATTACAGCTGCAAGTCTTTTGGTGTATGTCTCTACCAACTTTGCACATCTAGAGACTGACATTTTTGCCCATTCTTCTTTGCAAAATAGCTCAAGCTCAGTCAGATTGGATGGAGAGTGTCTGTGAACAGCAATTTTCATGTCTTGCCAGAGATTCTCAATTGGATTTAGGTCTGGACTTTGTCTGGGCCATTCTAACACATGAATATGTTTTGATCTAAACCATTCCGTTGTAGCTCTGGCTGTATGTTTTGGGTTGTTGTCCTGCTGGAAGGTGAACCTCTGCCACAGTCTCAAGTCTTTTGCAGACTCTAATAGGTTTTCTTCCAAGATTGCCCTGTATTTGGCTCCATCCATCTTCCCATCAACTCTGACCAGCTTCCCTGTCCCTGCTGAAGAAAAGCATCCCCACAGCATGATGCTGCCACCACCATGTTTCACAGTGGGGATGGTGTGTTCAGGGTGGTGTGCAGTGTTAGTTTTCCGCCACACATAGCGTTTTGCATTTAGGCCAAAAACTTCAATTTTGGTCTCATCTGACCAGAGCACCTTCCTCCACATGTTTGCTGTGTCCCCCACATGGCTTGTGGCAAACTGCAAACGGGACTTCTTATGGCTTTTTTTCAACAATGGCTTTCTTCTTGCCACTCTTCCATAAAGGCCCGATTTGTGGAGTGCACGACTAATAGTTGTCCTGTGGACAGATTCTCCCACCTGAGCTGTGGATCTCTGCAGCTCCTCCAGAGTTACCATGGGCCTCTTGGCTGCTTCTCTGATCAATGCTCTCCTTGCCCGGCCTGTCAGTTTAGGTGGACGGCCATGTCTCGGTAGGTTTGCAGTTGTGCCATACTCTTTCCATTTTCGGATGATGGATTGAACAGTGCTCTGTGAGATGTTCAAAGCTTGGGATATTTTTTTATAACCTAACCCTGCTTTAAACTTCTCCACAACTTTATCCCTGACCTGTCTGGTGTGTTCCTTGGGCTTCATGATGCTGTTTGTTCACTACTGTTCTCTAACAAACCTCTGAGGCCTTCACAGAACAGCTGTATTTATACTGAGATTAGATTACACACAAGTGGACTCCATTTACTAATTAGGTGAATTCTGAAGGCAATTGGTTGCGCTGGATTTTATTTAGAGGTATCGGAGTAAAGGGGGCTGAATACTTTTGCACGTCACACTTTTCAGGTTTTTATTTGTAAAAAACTGTGAAAACCATGTATCATTTTCCTTCCACTTCACAATTATGCGCCACTTTGTGTTGGTCTATCACATAAAATCCCAATAAAATACATTTACGTTTGTGGTTGTAACGTGACAAAATGTGGAAAAGTTCAAGGGGTATGAATACTTTTGCAAGCCACTGTAGTGTGAAGGCGAGAGGGAACTTTTAAGGGCGACATGTGAGGCAATTTTTTTTTTTACACATGGAGAACCATGAGTGCTCAGAACACGTTGGTGGTTGAGGCGGATATAATGGGTCATTGAAGAGGCTTTTGGACATGAATTTGCAGGGAATGGAGGGATGTGGGTCATACACCAGCAGATAAGAGCTTTGAGTTTATTGTTACGTGTACCGAGGTACAGTGAAAAGCTGTTGTTGTGTGCCAACCAGTCAGCGGAAAGACAATACATGATTACAATCGAGCCGTCCACAGTGTACAGACACTGAACAAAGGGAATAACGTAAATACCATTTAGTGCAAGGTAAGTGCAGACTGGTGACTAAAATCGGGGGACTGATGACTAAATTTAGAGCACATTTTATTGGGGATAGGGTGTTGACATGCATAGAAAATTGGTTGGCAGGCAGGAAGCAAAGAGTAGGAGTGAACGGGTCCTTTTCAGAGTGGCAGGCAGTGGCGAGTGGAGTGCCACAAAGCTCGGTGTTGGGGCCGCAACTGTTTACCATATATATTTAGGATTTGGAAGAGGGAATTAGGAGCAACACGAGCAAATTTGTGGTTTACACAAAGCTGGGTGGCAGTGTAAACTGTGAAGAGGATGTTAGGAGGTTGCAGGGTGACCTGGACAGGTTGAGTGAGTGGGCAGATGCGTGGCAGATGCAGTATAATATAGATAAATGTGAGGTTATCCACTGGTGGAAAAAACAAGGGGGCAGATTATTATCTCAATGGGGTTAGTTTAGGTACGGGGGGGGCACAGCGAGACCTGGGTGTCCTTGTACACCGGTCACTGAAAGTTGGCTTACAGGTACAGCAGGCAGTGAAGAAAGCTAGTGGAATGTTGGCCTTCATAACAAGAGGATTTCAGTATAGGAGTAAAGAGGTTCTTCTGTAGTTGTATTGGGCTCTGGTGAGACCACATCTGGAGTATTGTTTCCAGTTTTGGCCTTCGAATTTGAGGAAGGACATCCTTGTGATTGAGGCAGTGCAGTGTAGGTTCACGAGATTGATCCCTGGGATGGTGGGACTGTCATATGAGGAAAGATTGAAAAGACTAGGCTTGTATTCACTGGAGTTTAGAAGGATGAGGGGGATCTTATGGAAACATATAAAATTATAAAAGGAATGGACAAGCTTGATGCAGGAAAAATGTTCCCAATGTTGGTCGAGTCCAGAACCAGGGCCACAGTGTTAGAATAAAGGGGAGGCCATTTAGGACTGAGGTGAGAAAAAACTTTTTCACGCAGAGAGTTGTGAATTTGTGGAATTCCCTGTCACAGGGGGCAGTGGAGGCCAAGTCACTGGATGGATTTAAGAGAGAGTTAGATAAAGTTCTAGGGGCTAGTTGAATCAAGGGATATGGGGAGAAGGCAGGCACGGGTTATTGATTGGGGACGAACAGCCGTGTTCACAATGAATGGCGGTGCTGGCTCGAAGGGCCGAATGGCCTCCTCCCTCATCTATTTTCTATGTTTCTATAACATTGTGGGCAGAAGCTATTCTTGTGCTATGCTGTGTCTATGTGTAGGAAGGAACTGTAGATGCAGCTTTATACAGAAGATAGAGACAAAGTCCCAAAGTAACTCAGCGGGTCAGGCAGTATCTCTGGAGAAAACGGATGGGCGACGTTTCCGGTTGGTACACTTCTTCAGTTTGAAGAAACGCCACACTTACTTTTGTTTCAGAGATGCTGCCTGTCACGCTGAGTGACTCTAGCACTCGGTGTCTGTAATAGTCAATGTTCGATTAGTGAAGCGAAGACCTTTATTCCTAAAACGGAGGCTAATTGCGTCTTCTTTTGCCAAATGTTGACTTCATTAGTCAGAGGGTGGTGAATCTGTGGAATTCTTTGCCATGGAAAGGCTGTGCAGGCCAAGTCAATGGACATTTTTAAGGCAGAGATAGATAGATTCTTGATTAGTACGGGTGTCAGAGGTCATGGGGAGAAGGCAGGAGAATGGGGTTAGGAGGGGGAGACTATTCAAGATTATTCAAGAGAATTTATTGTCACGTGTCCCTGATAGGACAATGAAATTCTTGCTTTGCTTCAGCACAACAGAACATAGTAGGCATTGACTACAAAACAGATCAGTGTGTCCATATACCATTATATAAATATATACACACATTAATAAATAAACTGATAAAGTGCAAATAACAGATAATGGGTTATTAATATTCAGAGTTTTGTCTGAGCCAAGTTTAATAGCCTGATGGCTGTGGGAAAGCAGCTATTCCTGAACCTGGACGTTGCAGTCTTCAGGCTCCTGTACCTTCTACCTGAAGGTAGCGGGGAGATGAGTGTGTGACCAGGATGGTGTGGGTCCTTGATGATGCTGCCAGCCTTTTTGAGGTAGCGACTCAGCCATGATTGAATGACAGAGTAGACTTGATGGGCCGAATGGCCTAATTCTACGCCTATGACTTATGATCTTCTGAATCTGGAAAATAAATTGCGCATCCGAGTATGGAGGTGAGTGTTAATTTGAAGAGTGACTGATGAGCTGTGTGATTTGGACATAAATACCTGCTGCATTTTGGAAGCGTTCACTCTCTTACTTTGCCTGGGGCAGAGGAGAGAGTGAGAGAGAGAGAGATGTGTATTTGCATAACAACTCATCACATCACTCATTAACATCTCAAAGTGCTTCATGTGCAAGGAATTACTTCAGTGACTTGCTTTGTAGGCATATTTTGCGCACAGCAACATCTTGGCAAAGGGCAAAGGGGCAGCAAGTTGGTTTTCTTTCGTGCCTGCCCCGTGGCAATATCCTCAACATTATTCATCAAGGCTTTTATTATTCATCAATTATTCATCATCGTTGTTTTATGCATATCTTGCATTGAATTAATTGGAATCAATGGCAGGGACGTTGGTTTACGTACAGTATCTTTCACGCATTTGTTCTATGTGCCATCTATATTTCTCATTTCCCTTTCCCCTGACTCTCAGTCTGAAGAAAGGTCTCGACTCACTGATCTGTTTTGTAGTCAATGCCTACTATGTTCTGTTGTGCTGAAGCAAAGCAAGAATTTCATTGTCCTATACAGGGACACAGGACAATAAACTCACTTGAATCTTGACCCAAAACGTCATCTATTCCTTTCTTCCCTCCCACAAATATGAAATATGTGAATATGTGATTCTGTTCCATTCTGTTTGTAGTTTGTTTGTGTGTTTGTTTGCACAGTTCGCGAGCATTGCCACTTTTTATTTCACTGCACATCTCGTATATGTATGTGACGACTTAACCTGACTTGACTCCAGAGATGCTGCCTGACCCGCTGATAGAAACTCTCTATCTTTGGTTTAAACCAGCATTTCCAATACCTTCCTAGACATCCCAATAGGTGCTTGTAATTAAACAGTACAGCTCATTTAAAAGCATTCCTTTGCTAAAATTATTTTGGTGTGAGTGTGTATATATTTGGTGTGTGTGTGGGTGTATAGAAAGAACAATTAAATACTTAATTCTTACTTGCAGCAGCACCACAGAATATGTAAACACAGTAAACAATACAATAAACGAGAAAAAAGAAAGTTAGATGTGCGCTTAGACATACTCACATATATATATAGACAGGCACAAAATGCTGGAGTAACTCAGCGGGACAGGCAGCATCTCTGGAGAGAAGGAATGGGTGACGTTTCAGGTTGAGACCCTTCATGTCTCTCTCTCTCTCTATATATATATATATTTTTTTGTGTGTATATATATATATATATATATATATATATATTGTAGGAATTGTAGATATATATATATTGTAGGAAGGAACTGCAGATGCTGGTTTAAACTGAAGGTAGACACAAAATGCTGGAGTAACTCAGCGGGACAGGCAGCATCTCTGGAGAGAAGGAATGGGTGACGTTTCTGGTCGAGACCCTCGATGAAGGTCTGAAACAGGGTCTGGACCCGAAACGCCACCCATTCCTTCACTCCATAGATGCTGCCTGCCCCGCTGAGTTACTCCTGCTTTTTGTTGTCTGTCTATGATCTGTATATATGTGAGAACGTGTATACGCACACAAAACTTTTTTTTTTCTTATTTATTACATTGTTTACTGTGTTTACATATTGTGTTGTGTTGCTGCAAGTAAGAATTAAGAATTTAATTTTTCTCTCTGGGATATCCATGATAAAAAACGCCCTTGACTCGTGAAAATCTAACTCTATCTTGTGGGTGACTCTCGTCTTCCTGTGCCTGAAGTCTTGTTCTGGATTTACTGTGTTCTGGGTTTGCTGTTCAACAGTTCTATGTACCGGCAACAGAACAATGTAATTCTTATTTGCTCCAGCCTTACTGGTCCAGATAAGTGGATGTTTCCACTAGTGGGAGAGTCTAGGACCAGAGGTCATAGCCTCAGAATAAAAAGACATGCCTTTAGAAAGGAGATTAAGACTGGGCTTGTACACTCTGGAGTTTAGAAGGATGAGAGGGCATCTCATTGAAACATATAAGATTGTTAAGGACTTGGACACGCTAGAGGCAGGAAAAATGTTCCCGATGTTGGGGGAGTCCAGAACCAGGGGCCACAGTTTAAGAATAAGGGGTAAGCCATTTAGAACAGAGACGTGGAAACACTTTTTCTCACAGAGAGTGATGAGTCTGTGGAATTCTCTGCCTCAGAGGGCGGTGTGGAGGCCGGTTCTCTGGATGCTTTCAAGAGAGAGCTAGATAGGGCTCTTAAAAATAGCAGAGTCAGGGGATATGGGGAGAAGGCAGGAACGGGGTACTGATTGGGGATGATCAGCCATGATCACATTGAATGGCGGTGCTGGCTCGAGGGCCAAATGGCCTACTCCTGCACCTATTGTCTATTGTCTATTGTCGAAGACAAATGTCTTCAGCCAGAGGATGGAATTCATTGCCACAGAAAACTGTGGAGGCCTTGTCAATGGATATATTTATGGCGAGATTGATGATTCTTAATGAATACGGGTGTCGGGCGTTACGGGGAGAAGGCAAGAGAATGGGGTTGTGAGGGAAAGATAGATCAGCCCTGATTGAATGGCAGAGTAGACTTGATGGGCCGAATGGCTTAATTCCACTCCTATAGGAATAGGTGACGTTTCGGGTCGAGACCCCTTTTCAGACTGATGTTTAAAAAAGAACTGCAGATGCTGGAAAAATCGAAGGTGGCCAAAAATGCTGGAGGAACTCAGCGGGTGAGGCAGCATCTATGGAACGAAGGAAATGTGACGTTTCGGGTCGAGACCCTTCTTCAGACTGATTGCCGTTTTTGTGCTCTGGCCTCGGGCGCCTGCGTTGATGTACAAGCCCTCGGTGGCCGTCTTTCTGCTTTTACAACTCTCCGCGCGCCCGTGCGTGTGTGTGTGCGTGTGTGTGTCCCGGCTACTTGGCATTTTCACCGCCGCTGGTTTTAATTACAGTACACAGCACTTGTGGAGTGTTGCCTTGACAGCAGGCGAGGGATGGGCAAGGGGGAGAGTTTGCTGTGTATAGCACAGAAGGCCAGGAGCTTGTACAATCAATACACAGAGGGGGGAGAAAAAAAAGAAAAATTCTTATCGAGCGGCTTGTTCGAGTCTAGATTCATCACTCAATCTGGTGAATTTGCAGCAGCTGGAAGGCTCTGGGGTCGATACTAATTTTAAAGCAATTAGTTTGGAAGTGTTGCTATCAGCAAAGCTCTCGCACAGGGCTCTTGGAAACTCTGATAAATAGTTTACTGCCGGTGTGTAAGGGGGCTGGTTCTTTTCTGCTTGCCTGCCAATCATTTCCAAGTTGATTTTTTATTTTCTCCTTTGGGTGCGAATGAACCTTACCCCAGTGTGAAGAAGGGTCTCAACCCGAAACTCACCCGCTGAGTTTCTCCAGCATTTTCGTCCTCCTTCGATTTTTCCAGCATCCGCAGTTCTTTCTTAAACATTACCCCAGTACATGTTCATCGGTTCACCAGTGATTGGGGCAGAATTGGGCCATTTGGCTCATCAAGTCTACCCCGCCATTCAAATCATGGCTTATCTATCTTTCTCTCTCAACCCCATTCTCCTGCCTTCTCCCCATACCCCTCCCTGCCTTGGGCGATCACGGTGGCGCAGCGGTAGATTATCTGATATTTGCAATTTATAATTTTATTTATTCATGTGTGTACATATTTAAAAGTACGGTATATGGACCCACTGACCTGTTTTGTAGTAAATGCCTACTATGTTCTGTTGTGCTGAAGCAAAGCAAGAATTTCATTGCCCTATCAGGGACACATGACAATAAACTCACTTGAACTTGAACTTGAGTTGCTGCCTTGCAGCGCCGGAGACCCGGGTTCAATCCCGACTACGGGCGCTGTCTGTACGGAGTTTGTACGTTCTCCCCGTGACCCGCGTGGGTTTTTTCTGAGTTCTTCGGTTTCCTCCCCCACTCCAAAGATGTACAGGTGTGTAGGTTAATTGGCTTGGTGTCAATGTAAATTGTCCCTAGTGTGTGTAGGATAGTGTTAATGTGCGGGGATCGCTGGTCGATGCAGGCTTGGTGGTCAGAAGGGCCTGTTTCCATGCTGTACCTCTAAAACTAAATCCTGTACAAATCATGAATCTATCTATCCCTGCCTTAAAAATATCCATTGACCTGGCCTCCCCATCCTTCGGTGGCAATGAATTCCACAGATTCACCACCCTCTGACTAAAGAAATTCTTCTTCATCGCCTTCCTAAAGGTACAGACTCTCCCACTAGTGGAAACAATCTCCATATCCACTCCATCCAGGCCTTTCACCATTCGGTAAGTTTCAATGAGGTCTCCCCTCTTTATATGTTAACCCACTCATTCCTGGGATCATTCTCGTAAACCTCCTCTGGACCCTCTCCAGCACCAGCACATGATTCCTTAGATATAGGGCCCAAAACTGCTCAAAATACATACCCATTAATATGGAACATCTGCTGGACACACTGAAGAATTGCTAGAAGATAGACACAAAATGCTGGAGTAACTCAGCGGGACAGGCAGCATCTCCGGAGAGCAGGAATAGGTGTCGTTTCGGGGCGAGACCCTTCTTCAGGCTGAGAGTCGGGGAAGGGGGAGGTACAGAGATAAGGAAGTGTGAGGTGTGAGAACGAAACATCAAAGGGGATGGAGATCAAGGCAAATGTAGAATAGATCATTGTTAGCTAGGAGAAGGTTACAACAAAGTCAACAGGGATAAAATGTAATCAGGGACATTCTCAAACTGGTGGGAGAACCGGGAAGGGGAAGGGGATGGAGAGAATGGGAAAGCAAGGGCTATTTGAAGTTAGAGAAGTCAATGTTCAAACTGCCCAAGCGAAATATGAGGGGCTGTTCCTCCAATTTGTGCTGGGCCTCACTCTGACAATGGAGGAGGCCCAGGACAGAAAGGTCAGTGTGGGGATGGGAGGGGGAGATAGGGTGTTTAGCAACCGGGAGATCAGGTAGGTTTGGGCGGACTGAGCAGAGGTGTTCAGCAAGACAATCACCGAGCCTGCGCTTGGTTCTTGGTTTCTTGGTCCTCCAAAATATTCCAAATGGAATTTAAACTGGAGGTGGTGAAGGGAGGGATTAAGCCAGAAAGGGTTATTGGGAAGAAAGAGCTACTTTAAATTTAGTTGCGTCTGGTTGGGTAACTATAGTTGGGGGGAGATTATTCTATGCTTTAATTGTGCGGGGGAAGAACGAATTGCTGTACGCGTCTGTCTTTGTAGCTGGGATCACAAATTGGATCGAATGCCCTCGTCTGCTCCTAATTGGTTTGGGTTTGGTGTAGGTCTCACCAGTATACAGGAGGCCAGACCTGGAACAGCAGATACAGTAGATGAGGTTGGAGGAACCTCCGCCTCATCTGATAAAACGATTGGGATCCTTGGACGGAGAGGGTATCGGGTCAGGTGTTGCATCTCCTGTGGTTTGTTAGGTTCCCTTGGGCAAGGCGAGCTTTTCCGGCATTTCAAGAGTTCAAGTTCAAGATAATTTATCGTCATGTGTCCCTGATAGGACAATGAAATTCTTGCTTTGCTTTAGCACACCAGAACATAGTGGGCACGCATACCTTTTGGATGATGTCGAGTTTAATTTCAACGAATTGCGTATTACGGAGCCAAGCAGCGAGTGGTAGGAAACAGCCTTGGACGCTGGGTGAATGAATGTGAAGAAATGGGCAGCAAAAGGTTGGTTGCAGATGTAGAAGTGTTGGTTGGGGACAAGAGGATTGTGTGTGTGGTTTCAGGTTGGGGGTGGGGTGGGAAGGTACGGTAGTGATGGGATGTCACACAAGCTGCTGGGGAAGAGAGCACAGCTCGGGAGAGAAGATTCAATGGTACTTTTAACATTGCAGTGAAATGCTTTGTTTTTGGCATACAACCTGGTTATGCAGCTAGGCAGCACACCAAATCTCAACTGGGCAGTACACAAGAGTCGCCACGTTTCTGGCACCGACAAAGTTACAAAAAGTCGATCGAACGGCTTTAGACAATAGACAATATTGCAGGAGTGGGCCATTCGGTCCTTTGAGCCGATCAATGTGATCATGGCTGATCATCCCCAATCAGTACCCCGTTCCTGCCTTCTCCCCATATCCCTAGGCTCCACTATCTTTAAGACCCTATCTGGCTCTCTCTTGAAAGTATCTAGTGAACCGGCCTCCACCGCCCTCTGAGGCAGAGAATTCCACAGACTCACAACTCTCTGTGTGTGAAAAAGTGTTTCCTCATCTCTGTTCTAAATGGCTTGCCCCTTATTCTTAAACTGTGGGCCCCTGGTTCTGGACTCCCCCAACATCGGGAACATGTTTCCTGCCTCTGGCATGTCCAAACACTTAATAATCGTATATGTTTCAATAAGATTCCCTCTCATCCTTCTAAACTCCAGAACGTACAAGCTCAGCCGCAACATTTTCTCAGCATATGACAGTCCCGCCATCCTGGGAATTAACTTTGTAAACCTACGCTGCACTTCCTCAATAGCAATACTGTCCTTCCTCAAATTAGGGGACCAAAACTGCACACGATACTCCAGGTGTGGTCTCACTAGGGCCCTATACAACTGTAGAAGAACCTCTACGCTCCTATACTCAACTCCTCTTGTTATAAAGGCCAACATGCCATTCGCTTTTTTCACTGCCTGCTGTACCTGCATGCTTACTTTCATTGACTGATGAACAAGGACCCCCCAGATCCCATTGTACTTCCGCTTTTCCCAATTTGACAGTAATCTGTCTTCCTGTTTTTGCTACAAAAGTGGATAACCCCACATTTATCCACATTAAACTGCATCTGCCATGCATCTGCCCACTCACCCAACTACCGGTCCAAGTTACCCTGCATTCTCATAGCATCCTCCTCACAGTTCACACTGCCACCCAGCTTTGTGTCATCTGCAAATTTGCTAATGTTACTTTGAATCCCTTCATCTTAATCATTTAGATGAAGGGATTCAAAGCTTTATCTTTTACTCGTACCTGGGAACATGGCTGCAGACGGCCCCTGCCCGCCCCCCCTTCATTGTCTAGGGGCCCCATGATGGGTCCCACCTTCATTCTCTACGCCCCTCCCCCCCCCCCCCCCCCCCACCGCGTTCCCCCTTCAATCATGGCCTCCCCCCGAGATGGAGAGAACGTGTGAGAGGGCAACCAGGGAGAACCAGATTGAGAATACTCAACGGTTGCGGTGGCGCAGTGGTTAGAGTCGCTGCCTTACAGCGAATGCAGCGCCGGAGACCCGGGTTCAATCCCGACCACGGGCGCTGTCTGTACGGAGCTTGTACGTTCTCCCCGTGACCCACGAGAGTTTTCTCCGAGATCTTTGGTTTCCTTCCACACTTCAAAGATGTACAAGTTTGTAGGTTAATTGGCTTGGCAAATGTAACATTTGTCCCTAGTGGGTGTAGGATAGTGTTAATGTGCGGGGGTCGCTGGTCGGCGCGGACCCGGTGGGCCGATGGGCCTGTTTCCGCCCTGTATCTCTAAAACTAAACACAACTCTTTTGAATGAGCTTTGAGAGGCTTTCTGGCCATTGAGGGGCACTTCTTCTCCTTGTTTGTTTAAGTTTTAGTTTAGTTTGTGGTCATGTTTACCCAGGTATAGCGATAAGCATTTGTTGAGTGCTATCCTGTCAAAGATGCAGGGTAAAGGATACACCATTTAGTGCAAGATAAAGTCCGATTATAGAAACAGAAACATAGAAAATATGTGCAGGAGTAGGCCATTCGGCCCTTCGAGCCTGCACCGCAATTCAATATGATCATGGCTGATCATCCAACTCAGTATCCCGTACCTGCCTTCTCTCCATACCCCCTGATCCCTTTAGCCACCAGGGCCACATCTAACTCCCTCTTAAATATAGCCAATGAACTGGCCTCAACTACCTTCTGTGGCAGAGAATTCCACAGATTCACCACTCTCTGTGTAAAATTGTTTTCTCTCATCTCAGTCCTAAAAGATTTCCCCTTTATCCTTAAACTGTGACCCCTTGTTCTGGACTTCCCCAACATCGGGAACAATCTTCCTGCATCTAGCCTGTCCAACCCCTTAAGAATTTTGTAAGTTTCTATAAGATCCCCCCCTCAATCTTCTAAATTCTAGCGAGTACAAGCCGAGTCTATCCAGTCTTTCTTCATATGAAAGTCCTGACATCTTATAGATAGTTCAAAGCAAAGATCCTAGCTCCGCTCTATGATCTTTGGTTCAAAGGTCCCCAATGGGGTAGGTGGGTGGTCAGAACCGTACTCTTAACTGGTAAGAGAACGATTCAGTTGCCTGATAACAGCTGGGAAGAAGCGGAGGCAGATACGATGGTGGCTTTGAAGAGGCATTTGGATATGTTTAGTTTGGTTTATTATTGTCACGTGTACTGGGGGACTGTGAAAAACCTTTTGCTGCGAGCTTATCAAGTCAATGAAAGGACTGTACAAGATTACAATCAAGCCGAGCACGGTGCAAAGATACAGGATAAAGGGACTAACGTTTAGTGCAAGATAGCTCGCAGGTCTCCAATGAGGTCGATGGTAGGGCAGGATCGCTCTCCGGCTGGTGAAAGCACCATCTACCTCATTGGAGACCCTCAGACTATCAATAATCGGACTTTAATGGACTTTATCTTGCGCTAAACATTATTCTCATTATCATAGGTTGTTTTCCGCTGACTGGACAGCGCTCGACAAAAAGCCGAACACTGACGATAAACTAAACTAAGGCTCGAAGGGCCGAATGGCCTACTCCTGCACCTAATTTCTATGTAATTGCATAGAATGCAAATAGTGTTTCACTGTATCTCAGTTTCAGTTTCAGTTCAGTTGAGTTTATTGTCACGTGCTATCCACCGAGGTACAGTGAAAAGCTTTTGTCCCGTGCTAACCAGTCAGCGGAAAGACAACACATGATTACAATCGAGCCATTTACAGTGTATAGATAAATGCAAAGGGAATAACATTTAGTGCAAGGTAAAGCAAGCAAAGTCCGATCAAGGACAGTCCAAAGGTCCAAAGAGTTAGACAGTAGTTCAGCTCTGCTCTCTGGTTGTGGTAGGATGATTCAGTTGCCTGATAACAGCTGGGAAGAAACTGTCCCTGAATCTGGAGGTGTGCGTTTTCAAACTTCTGTATTTCTTGCCTGATGGAAAAGAGGGGGTGAGTCGATGGAAGGGAGGTTGGGTTACAGATCTTCCACTCATTTGTTCTCTGTCCATTCTATATCTCTCGTTTCCCAAACCCCTGACTCAGTCTCGCGACCCGAAACGTCACCCGTTCCTCCTCTCCAGAGATGCTGCCTGACCCGCTGAGTTACTCCAGCTTTTTGTGTCTACGGAATTTTCCACGCTGTTGGTGTGGAAAATATCACAGGAGAAGCAAGGTTGGAATGGGACAGGGTGCTAAGATCCACAGCATGGCCCCCTTACATCCCTTTCCCCCAGTCCCCTAAATAGAATGTCTACCTGCTTGCCGTCTGTAGCACAATTAATCTTTGTCACAGAGTTTAAGAAAGAACTGCAGATGCTTGAAAAATCGAAGGTGGACAAAAATACTGGAGAAACTCAGCGGGTGAGACAGCATCTATGGAGCGAAGGAAAAATAAGTTGTCTCGACCCGAAACGTCGCCTGTTCCTTCACTCCACAGATGCTGCCTCGCCCGCTGAGTTTCTCCAGCTTTTTTCCAGCTACCTTGGTCACAAAATTGTCACTTTTGGTTTCATGCCAGGCGGAAGAACCGGGCTCTTGAAAGTTCACCCTTTGCTCTGTCCAGGTGCCAAGGCAAGCTTTAAAAATAAACATAGCGGATGGGGGGGCGGGGGGGGGGACAAGGGAATAACGGCACAGCAAATTTCATCACAAATATTGAGTTAAGTCTTCCAGCGCAATAATGAGAATTGATGCGGGCTGTTTAATTCATGAGACGGGGTAACCTTGTTCTGACTCGGGGAGGCTGATGTAAATCAGCTTAATATTCAACCATTGCTCATGGGATGAAATTTTGTGCAAAAATCAAAGGAAGAAAAAAACATTGGGGGGTCACCGCAATCTGCCCGTAGTTTAGTTTAAAGGCACAACGCGGAAACGGGCCCTTCGGACCACTGACTCCACGGGGACCAGCGATCCCCGCACATTAAAGGGCCTGTCCCACTTGCATGCGTTTGGCGTGACCAACTTCGCGTGAACTTCGCAGAGTTCGTGCGAAGTTGGTCGCGCCAAACGCACGCAAGTTCGCTCGTGACGTTATTTATGTCATTCTTACCAATCAGCTGGGCAGGAGGCAGGCCGACGCCACGCCGGCCGGTGACGTCATCACACAACGCCACGTGCTGGGCGTAGGCCGTCAAGACGCTGCATACGATGTCAAGACACTGCGTACGTCGCAATGCACCTGCGTGCCGACAGGCCGTTGGCAAGCAAAGATTTCGGCCACTGCAAGAATTTCTGAGTCCCACGTGATGTCGGGACCAGCCCCGCACAACTCCGTGCTTCTAAGTGGGACCGGCCGCGAGCGGCCATACGGTGCCCGTACACCTCAAGCGACCACGAGGTCGCGTAATTTGCGAGCCAAGGTCGCGTAGGTGGGACAGGCCCTTAACACTATCCTACACACACTAGGGACAATTTTGCATTTTCACCAAGCCAATTGATCTACAGACCTGCACGTCTTTGGAGTGTGGGAGGAAACCGAAGTTCTCGGAGAAAACCCACGCGGGTCACTTCTTCTTCTTCTTGCGTATGGCGTGCATAGCCTAAAGTTGTCGGACAACTTGTTCTGATTGATCTTATTTGATTGTGCACGCCAGGTCGATTGCATTGGTTGAAACAGGGCGGACCACATGAAGGTTGCAATCTCCCCACCCCACGCAGGTCACGGGGAGAACATACAAACTCCGTACAGACAGCGCCCGTGGCCGGGATCGAACCTGCGCCTCTGGGGCTGTAAGCACTGTAAGGCAGCGACTCTATCGCTGCACCACCGTGCCCTAATGCGATGTATTGTATAATCTGCGTGTGACCATTACTGCTGCAGTTCTACAGCGGGAGGTGAACTCACGATATGATACGATAGAACTTCATGTAGATCTTCCCAGGAGGGAAATTGATTTGTCAACAGTCATAAAAAACACAAAATACATGAAACACAACATTAAAGTGACCAGTGGAAAGGCTTGGGGATGTGCAAAGATTGGGGGGTGAGGGGGGGGGGAGGGGAGTCAGTCTCAGTCTACCGCACGACAGAAGGGGGAGAAGTTGTACAGTTTGATAGCCACAGGGAAGAAGGATCTCCTGTGGCGTTCTGTGCTGCATCTTGGTGGAACCAGTCTGTTGCTGAAGGTGCTCCTCAGGTTGACCAGTGTGTGTCACGGAGGGGTTGAGCTGTATTGTCCAGGATGCTCCGCAGTTTGAGGAACATCCTCCCCTCCAAGACCAACCTCCCATGAATCCAACTCTGCCCTCTGAACTCTGGATGTGTTCAAGAGAGAGTTAGATGTAGCTCTTCGAGCTAACGCAATCAATGGATATGGAGAGAAAGCAGGAACGGGGTACTGATTTTGGATGATTAGCCATGATCCTATTGTTCCTTACATCCACCACCCTTTGTGTGAAAAAGTTACCCTGCAGATTCCTATTAAAGGGCCTGTCCCACTGTAGGAGGTAATTCAAGAGCTCTCCCGGGTTTCCCCTGATTCGAACTCGGAGAATTACGGTAATGGCCGCTCGTAGGTACTCGGAGGTTTCGTGGACATTTTTCAACATGTTGAAAATTCTTCACGATCTTACCGCGTTTCCCGAGTACCTGCCGTTAGCGTTACGAGCCGCTAAGAGACGTCCCGAGCTCCGACGTACCCGCTACGTACTTACCACGAGTTCGATTTTTTTTAAATCTCGGGAGAGCTCTTGAATGAGCTCGTACAGTGGGACAGGCCCTTAAATCTTTTTCGCTTAAACTGATGTCCTCTGGTCCCCCATTCATCTATTTCTCCATTTGTATATTTTTGCTTATAACGAATAGATTGCTAAACGTTTGGATCATTTCTCTGCTGTGTGCATTGTTTGTTGGAAGATACTGAATGACTATAATCGGCTTGCAGCACCTACGTTTAATATTGTTTTTCCTTGTGATTCTTGCAGCTCTCCTTTGGGAAAAGAGAAAGGAAAAGTGGTGTTACCGGTAAGACTGAGCTTGGACCATCTTAGTTTGCAAGCCTTCACCCAGCTTTTCCTCTGCCTCGCTTGCTCTCATTCTCATATCACTCCCAGCTTAGGTCAGCAGATCCAACTCATAGAGTCATACAGATGGAAGTGGGCCCTTCGGCTCAACTTGTCCATGCCAGCAAAGATGCCCCATCACTGCTAGTCCTACCTGCCTGTGGTTGATCCATATCCCTCCAAACCTAAAATAGTAATCGCCTCACTTCTGATGAAGAGTCATATCCTGAACATAGAACATAGAAATTAGGTGCACTGAGTAGGCCATTCTTTTTTTCAAGCCTGTCACCGCCATTCAATACGGATCATGGCTGATCATCCAATGAATTGTCTCCCGCGACTGTCATAGTTGTCCATCACCCGAAAATCCCCATAGCCACAAGGGCCCCCCCCCCTCGACGTAAATATAAATAATGAATCTTACTTAGAAACTGCATTCATAGCAGAGAGGTCCAGGAGAGCCATTCGGCCACTCTGTGTGAAAAATTCAATGTGATCATCTCTGATTTTAAATCCCGTACCCCTTCTCTCCATAAGCTGTGACCCTTAGCCACAAGGGGAGTCAATCCCTCTGAAATATATGAGTGTGCTGGCCTCAACTACCCCTGTGGCACTGCTTCCAGAGATTCACCACTCTCTGTGTGAAAAAAGGTTTTCTGTCATCTCATTTTAAAGGATTTACGGTTTTGTCTTAAGCTACGACCCCTTGTCCTGGACTTCCCGACTGTCATAGTTGTCCTGCGGGTCACCGAAACCCCCAGAATTTTGTACCCCCCCCCCCCCCCCCTTTAACTACGTTTTTGAAATATTTTAACTATTACTTTAACTACGACTCTTTGGGCGACTGAGGAGACGACTCACGACCATACAGGCACCATGTGGTGACAGCCTAGTCGCCTGTAGTGGCCTAAAAAAATTGTTCGAGTGGGACAGGCCCAATAGGAGTAGAGTTAGACCATTCAGCCCATCGTCTACTCTGCCATTCAATCATGGCTGATCTATTTCTCCCTCCTAACCGCATTCTCCTGCCTTCTTCCAATAGCCTCTGGCACCTTTACTAATCAAGAATCTATCTCTGCCTTAAAAATATCCACTGACCTGGCCTCCACAGCCTTGTGCAGCAAAGAATTCCACAGATTCACCACCCTCTGACTAAAAAACATTCTCCTGCCTATAATAAAGTCCTCTAATTCTGCGGCTGTGACCTCTAGTCCTAGACTCTCCCACTAGTGGAAACATCCTCTCCACATCCACTCTGTCCGGGCCTTTCACTATTCTGTGAGTTTCAATGAGGTCCCCCCCCCTCACTCTTCCTAAACTCCAGCGAGTACAGGCCCAGTGCCGTCAAACGCTCATCATAGGTTAACTAACTCACCCATTCCTGGGATCATTCTTCTAAACCTCCTCTGGACCCTCTCCAGAGCCAGCACATCCTTCCTCAGATATATATGGTGCCTAAAATGGCTGCCTGACCAGCGCCTTATAGAGCCTCAGTATTACATCACTTCTTCAGACGCGTTCCGATCCGAAACGTCACCTGTTCCTTTTGCCCAGAAACGCTGCCTGACCCGCTGAGTTACTTCAGTATTTTGTGTTTATCTTCAGTATAATCAATCAAGTTAAACATAAAGGCAAGAGGCAGTGCGAATAGAACACGGTGGCGCAGCGGGATCCATCCTGACTACGGGCGCTGGCTGTACGAAGTCACAGAGTGATACAGTGTGGAAACAGGCTTTTCGACACAACTTGCCCCACTGACCAACATGTCCCAGCTATACTCGTCCCACCTGCCCGCGTTTGGCCCATGTCCCTCCAAACCTGTCCTATCCATGTCCCTGTCTAAATGGTTCTTAAATGTTGGGATAGTCCCAGCCTCAACTATCTCCTCTGGCAGCTCGTTCAATACACCCACCACCCATTGTGTGAAAAAGTTAGCCCTCAGATTCCTATTCAATCTTTTTCCCTTCACCTTAAACCTATAGTCTTTCCGCTGACTGGTTAGCACGCAACAAAAAGCTTTTCACTGTACCTCGGTACATGTGACAATAAACTAAACTAAACTAATTAAGGCGAGGACTATCCCAACACTTAAGAAGCACTTAAACGGGTACATGGATAGAAAATTAGACATAGAAACATAGAAAATAGGTGCAGTAGGAGGCCATTCGGCCCTTCGAGCCTGCACCGCCATTCAATATAATCATGGCTGATCATCCAACTCAGTATCCTGTACCTGCCTTCTCTCCATATCCCCTGATCCCTTTAGCCACAAGGGCCACATCTAACTCCCTCTTATATATAGCCAATGAACTGGCCTCAACTGCATTCTGTGGCAGAGAATTCCAGAGATTCGCCACTCTGTAAAAAATGTTTTTCTCATCTCAGTCCTAAAAGATTTCCCCTTTATCCTTAAACTGTGACCCTTTGTCCTGGACTTCCCCAACATCGGGAACAATCTTCCTGCATCTAGCCTGTCCAACCCCCTAAGAATTTTGTAAGTTTCTATAAGATCCCCCCTCAATCTTCTAAATTCTAGCGAGTACAAGCCGAGTCTATCCAGTCTTTCTTCATATGAAAGTCCTGCCATGCCAGGAATCAGTCTGGTGAACCTTCTCTGTACAATAAACTAAACTAAACTAGTTGAGGCGGGGACTATCCCAACACTTAAGGAGCACTTAGACAAGTACATGGATAGGACAGGTTTGGAGGGATACGGACCAAGAGCAGGCAGGTGGGGGCTAGTGCAGTTGGCCAGTGTGGGCAAGTTGGGCCGAAGGGGCCTGCTTCCACACTGTATCACTCTGTGATTCCACCACTTGGTTCTCTGTTCAGGAAACATTTCGTCAGCGCAGTCAGCGCTCCCCTGACACCGCTTCCAGATGCAGGAGCTGTTTCAGTGTGTGTGTGTGTCTGTTCCAATAGCCAGACTCACAGTAAATCCAAAACATATTTAACATGAAGCAGATACAAAGCTTGCAGTTAATGTGAAGGCTCAGGGGTCACAAATCATTTCACATCGCTGCAGCAGATGGGGGTCTATTGATTTTTTTTTTTCCATGTCCTGTGTTCTCAGATCACTGAAGTAAAATTCAATTATTCCCACTGTTGTCAGGAGGCAGACTGAGTCCCCCGCTCCATCCCCTCCTCCCCTCCCCCTTGCATCCGCTGAGCACGTGCGTGCAGTGAATAATCTTGGAGCTGCTGCGTGGAGTAGAATTCAAATTATGTTTGGATTATGTTATTGCTGCCTGTACGCTGACCGAGGTGCAGTGAAAAGCTTCATCTTTGCATGCTATCCAAACAGATCAGATAATACTGTACATAAATAGACAACAGGTGCAGGAGGAGGCCATTTGGCCCTTCGAGCCAGCACCGCCATTCAATGTGATCATGGCTGATCATCCCCAATCAGTACCCCGTTCCTGCCTGCTCCCCATATCCCCTGACTCCGCTATAGCTATAGAAACATAGAAATTAGGTGCAGGAGTAGGCCATTCAGCCCTTCGAGCCTGCACCGCCATTCAATATGATCATGGCTGATCATCCAACTCAGTATCCCGTACCTGCCTTCTCTCCATACCCCCTGATCCCCTTGGCCACAAGGGCCACATCTAACTCCCTCTTAAATATAGCCAATGAACTGGCCTCAACTACCCTCTGTGGCAGAGAGTTCCAGAGATTCACCACTCTCTGTGTGAAAAAAGTTCTCCTCATCTCGGGTTTAAAGGATTTCCCCCTTATCCTTAACCTGTGACCCCTTGTCCTGGACTTCCCCAACATCGGGAACAATCTTCCTGCATCTAGCCTGTCCAACCCCTTAAGAATTTTGTAAGTTTCTATAAGATCCCCTCTCAATCTCCTAAATTCTAGAGAGTATATCTTTAAGAGCCCTATCCAGCTCTCTTGAAAGCATCCAGAGAACCGGCCTCTGAGGCAGATAATTCCACAGACTCACAACTCTCTGTGTGAAAACATTTTTCCTCGTCTCCGTTCTAAAAGGCTTACCCCTAATAGCCCTGTCCCACTGTACGAGTTCATTCCAAGAGTTCTCCTGAGTTTGCCCTGATTCGAACTGGAGATTTACGGTAATGGCCGCTCGCTCGTAGGTACACGCGGCTCTGTGAGGGTGTAGATGGAGTCGAGGGAAGGGGGAGGTTGGTTTGCGTGACATTCTCCTCTCCCAATGGATATTGAGCCCTTTTTGTGCGCCGTTCCTTCCCTGGAACCTGGGATCTCGTCGGTGGCGACAGCTCAGTACACATAAATGTGAGGTTATCCACTTTGGCGGCAAAAACAAGGGGGCAGATTATTATCTCAATGAGGTTAGGTTAGGTAAGGGGGGGGTGCAGCGAGACCTGGGTGTCCTTGTACACCGGTCACTGAAAGTTGGCGTGCAGGTACAGCAGGCAGTGAAGAAAGCTCATGGAATGTTGTCCTTCATAACAAGAGGATTTCAGTATAGGAGTAAAGAGGTTCTTCTGCAGTTGTATAGGGCTCTGGTGAGACCACATCTGGAGTATTGTGTACAGTTTTGGTCTCCTAATTTGAGGAAGGACATCCTTGTGATTGAGGCAATGCAGCGTAGGTTCACGAGATTGATCCCTGGGATGGCGGGACTGTCATATGAGGAAAGATTGAAAAGACTAGGCTTGTATTCACTGGAATTTAGAAGGATGAGGGGGAATCTTATAGAAACATATAAAATTATAAAAGGACTGGACAAGCTAGATGCAGGAAAAATGTTCCCAATGTTGGGCGAGTCCAGAACCAGGGGCCACAGTCTTAGAATAAAGGGGAGGTCATTTAAGATTGAGGTGAGAAAAAACTATTTTCACCCAGAGAGTTGTGAATTTGTGGAATTCCCTGCCACAGAGGCCAGTGGAGGCCAAGTCACTGGATGGATTTAAGAGAGAGTTAGATAGAGTTCTAGGGGCTAGTGGAGTCAAGGGATATGGGGCTAAGGCAGGCACGGGTTATTTATAGGGGACGATCAGCCATGATCACAATGAATGGCGGTGCTGGTTCGAAGGGCCGAATGGCCTCGTCCTGTACCAATTTTCTATGTTTCTAAAGCCCTGGCGGGCCTTGTTTGTGTCTGCTAGCAGATGCACACGCAGTGAGCAGAAGAAGTGTGTACATGCGTGTGCAGTGTCCCAAGTCACAACTCGATCCCCGTCATGCATTTTGCGTCGTAAACCTTTATTTTTTTTCCAACCATTGCAGCAAAAGTACGTGCGGTGTTCAGTCCGAGCGGAGATCCGACACTTGAGGAGGGTCCTGTGCCACCGAATAAACGTGTTGGATCAGCAGCAGGTAGGGCGGAGAAAGTCGAGGCAAGCAGCGAATTTGTTAACAGTCGAGAGTGTTTAAAGTTGTACCTCTGCAGTCTAAGAAATCTCCAGGGGCGTTGGTGGGCTTTCTTTGTGACTGTGTCGGGCGCGGGACAGTGCTCAACGAACCTCATGTAGATAGTTTGATGGATTTGTTATCGTCACGTGTACTTTGGTACAGTGAGAGTCTTTGTTTTGGGTACAAGACAACTATGCAAAGAGTCGCCACGCATAGGCCGCCAAAAACGTTGCAGATAGTATCCAAAAATATAGTCCTAAAGTGCTGGAAAAACTCAGCGGGTGCAGCAGCATCTATGGAGCGAAGGAAATAGGCAACGTTTCAGGCCGAAACCCCTTGGGTTTCGGCCCGAAACGTTGCCTATTTCCTTTGTCATCGTTACTTTTTTTGTTTTTATCCTTTATTGATTTGTTCTTTATCCTCGATATCATCGTCTGTATCTCGTCCACCCCCCTCCCCCACACGACCCTCGGACTACCCTTGATCGAACTTTGCAGGCTTGACCTTGCATTAAACGTTATTCCCTTATCATGTATCTTATATATTGTAAATGGCTCGATTGTAATCATGTATAGTATTTCTGCTGACTGGATAGCACGCACCAAAAGCTTTTCACTGTACCTCAATACACGGGACAATTAACTAAATTGAACTAAACTGAACTGAAGTTCTGGAGATAAAAGAAGAAGGGTTTCGGGCCGAAACGTTGCCTATTTCCTTCACTCCATAGATGCTGCTGCACCCGCTGAGTTTCTCCAGCACTTTTGGCTTCCTTCGATTTTCCAGCATCTGCAGTTCCTTCTTAAACAAAATCCAATATAGTCCTGACGGTCCCTTCTTCCTTCATGACCCTCCCCCCACTTCACCGCACACTGGGTCCCTATTTGTTCTCAGCGCCTCCCTCACCACAAACCCCCCCCCCCCCCCCCCCCACCAAGCCAGGTCCCAATGAACAGGAAAGTAGACTATTATCTGAATGGTGGCCGATTAGGAATTGGGGAGATGCAATGAGACCTGGGTGTCATGGTACACCAGTCATTGAAAGTAGGCATGCAGGTGCAGCAGGCAGTGAAGAAAGGGAATGGTATGTTAGCATTCATAGCTAAAGGATTTGAGTATAGATGCAGGGAGGTTCTATTGCAGTTGTACAGGGCCTTGGTGAGACCACACCTAGAATATTGCGTACAGTTTTGGTCTCCTAATCTGAGGAAAGGCATGCTTGCCATAGAGGGAGTACAGAGAAGGTTCACCAGACTGATTCCTGGGATGTCAGGACTTTCATATGAAGAAAGACTGGATAGACTCGGCTTGTACACGCTAGAATTTAGAAGATTGAGGGGGAATCTTATTGAAACTTACAAAATTCTTAAGGGGTTGGACAGGCTAGATGCAGGAAGATTGTTCCCGATGTTGGGGAAGTCCAGAACAAGGGGTCGCAGTTTAAGGATCGGGGGGAAATCTTTTAGGACCGAGATGAGAAAAACATTTTTCAGATTCAGATTCAGATTCAGATTCAATTTAATTGTCATTGTCAGTGTACAGTATAGAGACAACGAAATTCATTTCCCACAGAGAGTGGTGAATCTGTGTAATCTCTGCCACAGAAGGTAGTTGAGGCCAGTTCATTGGCTATATTGAAGAGGGGAGTTAGATGTGGCCCTTGTGGCTAAAGGGATCAGGGGGTATGGAGAGAAGGCAGGTACAGGATACTGAGTTGGATGATCAGCCATGATCATATCGAATGGCGGTGCAGGCTCGAAGGGACGAATGGCCTACTCCTGCACCTATTGTCTATGTTTCTATGTTCACAGCGCCTCACCCCCCTTCTTTGTCACCTTTCACCTTTCTTCATGCAGGTGCAAATTCTGTTTGACAACGAGCCTCTGCCAGAACACATGACCATGAAGCAGCTCTGGCTCTCGAAATGGTATGGCAAGGTAAGTTGCGGCTGCATAATGGGACACTGTGGATGGAGGGGCTGGCTGAGAACGTGAGAGGAATGTTGGGCCAGTCCAGAACCAGGGCCCACAGTCATAGAATAAAGGGGAGGTCATTTAAGACTGAGGTGAGAACAAACTTTTTTTCACCCAGAGAGTTGTGAATTTATGGAATTCCCTGCCACAGAGGGCAGTGGAGGCCAAGTCACTGGATGGATTTAAGAGAGAGTTAGATAGAGCTCTAGGGGCTAGTGGAGTCAAGGGATATGGGGAGAAGGCAGGCACGGGTTATTGATAGGGGACGATCAGCCGTGATCACAATGAATGGCGGTGCTGGCTCGAAGGGCCGAATGACCTCCTCCTGCAACTATTTTCTATGTTTCTATGTCTATGAGACATTTGCCGCAGTAAGCAAACCTGTTAATAAATAGAGGGGCAGCACGGTGGCGCAGCGGCAGAGCTCCTGCCTCTCACAGCGCCAAAGACCCACTCGGGGTGCAATTCTGACTACGAGTGCTGTCTGTTCGAAGTCTGCACGTTCTGCCCCGTGGCTGCGTGGGTTTTCTCCGGATGCTCTGGTTTCCATCAGGGTGTTGTGGAGGAAGGAACTGCAGATGCTGATTTAAATTGAGATAGAAACAAAATGCTGGAGCAACTCAGCGGGACAGGCCGCATCTTTGGAGAGAAGGAATGGGTGACGTTTCGGGTCGAGAACCCTTCTACAGACTAAACTGACTTTGGTTCTCAAACTCTTCTGACCCTAGTCTGAAGAAGGGTCTCGTCTCGAAACGTCACCCATTCCTTCTCTCCAGAGATGCTGCCTGTCCCGCTGCGTTACACCAGCATTTTGTGTCTGTCAAGGTATTGTGGGGTTGTGTTTTAGACTACAACCTGACTTCACTCAGAATAAAAGGACGCACTATTGGAAAGGAGACAAGGAGGAATTTCTTTAGCCAGAGGGTGGTGAATCTGTTGAATTCTTTGTCACAGGCGGCTGTGGAGGCTGACTTAGGATATTTTTAAGGCAGATTCTTAATCAGTAATGGTGTCGGGGGGTTATGGGGAGAAGGTGAGAGAATGGAATTGAGAGAAAGACATCCGCCATGATTGAATGGTGGAGTAGACTCGATGGGCCGAATGGCCTAATTCTGCTCCTATCACTTATGGACATCTCAAGCCAGAGGAAAGTACTGCAAAGATGCAACTTGTGAACTTTATTTCGTTTCATTTAGAGACAATAGACAACAGGTGCAGGAGTAGGCCATTCGGCCCTTCGAGCCAGCACCGCCATTCAATGTGATCATAGCTGATCATCCCCAATCAGTACCCCATTCCTGCTTTCTTCCCATATCCCCTGACTCCGCTATTTTTAAGAGCCCTATCCAGCTCTCTCTTGAAAGCATCCAGAGAACCGGTCTCTAACGCCCTCTGAGGCAGAGAATTCCACAGACTCACCACTCTCTGTGAGAAAAAGTGTTTCCTCGTCTCCGTTCTAAATGGCTTACTCCTTATTCTTAAACTGTGGCCCCTGGTTCTGGACTCCCCCAACACCGTGAACATGTTTCCTGCATCTAGCATGTCCAAGCCCTTAACAATCTTAAATGTTTCAATGATATCGCCTCTCATCCTTCTAAACTCCAGAGTGTACAAGCCCAGCTGCTCCATTCTCTCAGCATATGACAGTCCCGCCATCCCGGGAATTAACCTTGTAAACCTACGCTGCACTCCCTCAATAGCAAGAATGTCCTTCCTCAAATTAGATACAGCGCGGAAATGGCCATTTCGGCCTACTGAGTCGGCGCCAACCAGCGATCCCTGCACATTAACACTGTCCTACATAAGGGATCATTTAAACTTTTTATATTAAGCCAGTTAATCTCCAAACCTGTACATCTTTGGATTGTGGGAAGAAACCTGGTGAAAACCCACACGGACACAGAGAGAACATACAAACTCTGTACAGACAAGCAGCCACAGCCAGCATCGAACCTACTGTAAGCGCTGTAAGTCAACAACTCTACCGCTGCGTTACCGACCTGCCCATTTTTTTTTTAGGACAAATATTAACTTAACCGAGGCAAAGACTCGAGTTTAGCAGCTTGTCTCTTCTCGCCCTGCTTTTATGGTGCAGTCCACTGTATTTCAGGGATCAGGCCCATTGTGATTGGGTTTGGGCTGAGAAGGTTTACAAGGATGTTGCCAGTACTAGAGGGTCTGAGCTACAGGGAGAGGTCCCGTAGGCTGGGATGAGGGTTGATCTTATGTCTTATGACGAGAGGTGTACAAATTCAGGTGTACTCGCTAGAATTTTGGAGATTGAGGGGGGGATCTTATAGAAACTTACAAAAATCTTAAGAGGTTGGACAGGCTAGATGCAGGAAGATTGTCCCTGATGTTGGGGAAGTCCAGGACAAGGGGTCGCAGCTTTAAGGATAGAGGGGAAATCCTTTAGGACCGAGTTGAGAAAAACATTTTTCACACAGAGAGTGGTGAATCTCTGGAACTCTCTGCCACAGAGGGTAGTTGAGGCCAGTTCATTGGCTATATTTAAGAGGGAGTTAGATGTGGCCTTTGTGGCTAAAGGGATCAGGGGGTATGGAGAGAAGGCAGGTACGGGATACTGAGTTGGATGATCAGCCATGATCATATTGAATGGCGGTGCAGGCTCGAAGGGCCGAATGGCCTACTCCTGCACCTAATTTCTATGTTTCATGAGAGGAATAGATCAGGTAGACACACAGAGTCTCTTCCCCAGAGTAGATGAATCGAGGACCAGAGGACATAGATTCAAGGTGAAGGGGAAAGGATTTAATAGGAATCTGATGGGTAACTTTTTCACACAAAGGGTGGTGGGTGTATGGAACAAGCTGCCAACTAGTTGAGGCGGGGACTATCCCAACATTTAAGAAACAGTTATACAGGTACATGGATAGGACAGGTTTGGAGGGATATGGACCAAGCACAGGCAGGTGGGACTAGTGTAGATGGGACCAGTGGTGTGGTGGGCTGGTGTGGGCGAGTTGGGCCGAAGGGCCTGTTTCCACACTGTATCACTCTGTGCCTCTCTATGACAAAGGAAGGTTGACGAGGCTGGCTGAGGTTTGGAGGAGGTGGACAGAGTGTGTTTGTTCCAGGGCATGAGACGAGTGATTGAAGTCTGTGCCGTCACGCTCTCTAACAGTTAGCTATGCTTTTAGAGCACCACATTTTCCAAAGACTAGGTAGTGACATTGATGAATGGCTTTCGAAGTGGCTTTTTCTGCACTGTACTTAGGCGGGGATCCAAGTAAGACTGTAAAGATGCAGCCTCTCTGGTTGATATCTTGTGGGAGTGGAGAGGCTAGAGTCAGGCACCAAATCTGTTCTGAGTCAATAGACAATAGGTGCAGGAGTAGGCCATTCGGCCCTTTCAGCCATTCAATGTGATCATAGCTGATCATCCCCAATCAGTACCCCGTTCCTGCCTTCTCCCCATATCCCCTGACTCCGCTATCTTTAAGAGCCCTATCTAGCTCTCTCTTGAAAGTATCCAGAGAACCGGCCTCCACCGCCCTCTGAGGCAGAGAATTCCACAGACTCACAACTCTCTGTGTGAAAAAGTGTTTGTTCTAAATGCCTTACCCCTTATTCTTAAACTGTGGCCCCTGGTTCTGGGCTCTGGACTCCCCCAACATCAGGAACAGGTTTCCTGCCTCTAGCGTGTCCAAACCCTTAATAATCTTATATGTTTCAATAAGATATCCTCTCATCCTTCTAAACTCCAGAGTGTACAAGCCCAGCTGCTCCATTCTCTCAGCATATGACAGTCCCGCCATCCCGGGAATTAACCTGGTAAACTTCTCTCAGCATGCGACAGTCCCGCCATCCCGGGAATTAACCTTGTAAACCTACGCTGCACTCCCTCAATAGCAAGAATGTCCTTCCTCAAATTAGGCGACCAAAACAGTCGAGAGTGTTTAATTGTCATATGGACTGACAACGTAACAATGAACTTCTGACTTGCAGCAGTTTAAAAGGCCTGTAAACTAAATACACAGGTAAATATAATAATCACAAATTCAATAAATTAATCATTGTAATCCTTGTAACACGAGAATAATCCCAGGAATGTGCGGCACAGTGGAGCATCGGTAGAGAGTTGCTGCCTCACAGCGCCAGGGTCCTGGGTTCGATCCTGACCATGGGTGCTGTCTGTTGGAAATTTGTACCTTCTCCCCGTGACCTGCGTTGGTTTTCTGAGATCTTCAGTTTCCCCCCCAAACTCCAAAGACGTACAGGTTAGTAGATTAATTTACTTGGTATAAATGTACATTGCAGCTAGTGTATGTAGGATAGTGTTAGTATGTGGAGATGGCGGGACTGTCATACGAGGAAAGATTGAAAAGACTAGGCTTGTATTCACTGGAGTTTAGAAGGATGAGGGGGCAACTTATAGAAACATATAAAATTATAAAAGGACTGGACAAGCTAGATGTAGGAAAAATGTTCCCAATGTTGGGCGAGTCCAGAACCAGCGGCCACAGGCTTAGAATAAAGGGGAGGCCATTTAAGACTGAGGTGAGAAAAAACTTTTTCACCCAGAGAGTTGTGAATTTGTGGAATTCCCTGCCACAGAGGGCAGTGGAGGTCAAGTCACTGGATGGATTTAAGAGAGAGTTAGATAGAGCTCTAGGGGCTGGTGGAGTCAAGGGATATGGGGAGAAGGCAGGCACGGGTTATTGATAGGGGACGATCAGCCATGATCACAATGAATGGTGGTGCTGCCTCGAAGGGCCGAATGGCCTCCTCCTGCACCTATTTCCTATGAGATCGTTAGTCTGCGTGGACTCAGTGGGCCGAAACGCCTATTTCCACGCTGTATTTCTAAAATAAACTAAACGCAATGATTGGGTTAATGTATGATGAGCCTTTGACAGCACTGGGCCAGTACTGGCTGGAGTTTAGAAGGATGAGGGGGTGGGACCTCATTGAAACTCACTGAATGGTGAAAGGCCTGGATAGAGTTGATGTGGAGAAGAAGTTAGACATAGAAACATAGAAAATAGGTGCAGAAGTAGGCCATTCGGCCCTTCGAGCCTGCACCGCCATTCAATATGATCATGGCTGATCATCCAACTCAGTATCCCGTACCTGCCTTCTCTCCATGCCCCCTGATCCCTTTAGCCACAAGGACCACATCTAACTCCCTCTTAAATATAGCCAATGAACTGGCCTCAACTACCCTCTGTGGCAGAGAGTTCCACAGATTCACCACTCTCTGTGTGAAAAATGTTTTTCTCATCTCGGTCCTAAAAGATTTCCCCCTTATCCTTAAACTGTGACCCCTTGTTCTGGACTTCCCCAACATCGGGAACAATCTTCCTGCATCTAGCCTGTCCAACCCCTTAAGAAATTTGTAAGTTTCTTTAAGACCCCCCTCCTCAATCTTCTAAATTCTAGCGAGTACAAGCCGAGTCTATCCAGTCTTTCTTCATATGAAAGTCCTGACATCCCAGGAATCAGTCTGGTGAACCTTCTCTGTACTCCCTCTATGGCAAGAATGTCTTTCCTCAGATTAGGAGACCAAACTGTACGCAATACTCCAGGTGTGGTCTCACCAAGACCCTGTACAACTGCAGTAGAACCTCCCTGCTCCTATACTCAAATCTCTTTGCTATGAATGCTAACATACCATTCGCTTTCTTCACTGCCTGCTGCACCTGCATGCCTACTTTCAATGACTGGTGTACCATGGCACCCAGGTCTCGTTGCATCTCCCCTTTTCCTAATCGGCCACCATTCAGATAATAGATTGATGATTGATGATCAGATTGATGAAGGTGCTCCTCGGTTTTGTTGGTGCTGCAGTGTTAAAGAGCCTGATGGTTCATAGAGTGATACAATGTGGAAACAAACCCTTCAGCCCAACTTGCCCACACCGCCCAACATGTCCCATCTACAGTAGTTCCACCTGCCTGCGTTTGGCCCATATCCCTCTCTGACTTATATGAATTCTCCAAGAGTGCATGAACAATACAAGAGTATTTGAATGGTGACCGATTTGAAACCGGAGCACCCGGAGAAAACCCACGCAGGTCACGGGGAGAACGTACATACTCCGTACAGACAACACCCGGGCTGTTCCTCGACCTCTGGGGTTGTGAGGCAGCAACTACCACTGCCACCGTGCTTCTTGTGTGCTGAGAGAATGGAGCAGCTGGGCTTGTACACTCTGGAGTTTAGAAGGATGAGAGGGCATCTCATTGAAACGTATAAGATTACTAAGGGCTTGGACACATACTGTGAGGCAGTTGGTAACATGCTCCCGATGTGCAGCGGGGGAGTCCAGGAGAGGACCAGGGGACCATAGTCTCCTCAGGAAGAGCCTTCTTGAATTCTCCAAGAGGGTAATACCATTTAGAACGAATGGAGACCGATTGAAACCACACCCGGAGAAAACCCACATGACGGGGGAACGTTCTTTACTCAGTACAGAGTGGTCTCTGGGGTTGTGTGGAATGAGCTACCAGTGAAGGTGGTTCTTGCAGGTTCGATTTTGGGGCAGACAGGTTGTACACATGGGCTTTAGGATGAGAGCTGGTCACCGGAAGGTAGCCGGTTACTAAATGGACGCTTGGAGTGAAACATACTGTCGTTGGGGGAGTCCTTGGGCAGGGGCCACAGTTTCACCCACATTTTGAACTGAAATGGAATGTACGGCGGCAGGCGCGGGCACACCGCGACGCCCTGTGTCTCCCTTTCAAGGGAGATGCTAAAAATGCATTTCGTTGTCTCTGTACTGTACACTGACAATGACAATTAATTGAATCATTTCATTTTTTCATTTCATTTTTTATCATTTAAAAATAAATTGGATAGTTATACGGACGGGAAAGGAATGGAGGGTTATGGTCTGAGCGCAGGTAGATGGGACTAGGGGAGAATACGTGTTCGGCACGGACTAGAAGGGTCGAGATGGCCTGTTTCCGTGCTGTAATTGTTATATGGTTATATGATATGGGGAGAAGGCAGGCACGGGTTATTGATAGGGGACGATCAGCCATGATACAATGAGTGACGGTGCTGGCTCGAAGGGCCGAATGGCCTGCTCCTGCACCTATTGTCTATTGTCTAACACTTTTGTGACCTGCTTCATCCTTACAGCCCACGCCGATGGTCCTGCAATACAGCGTGAGGGACAAGCGGGGACGATGAGGCGCCAGGCGGACAAATCCTGCCATGTTGTTACAACGAGGGCTGGGCTGGGGCCGGCCCCCCACCCTTCCCCTCTGACTTCCTCCAGCCACCGCGCGGTCCCCGTGTACCTACACACACTGGCCGGATCTGAAACTAAAAGCCATCGTGGAGTTCCGACGTGGCCTTGGAATGGCCTCCTTTCCCGTGCTCCGATGACGTGCCGGGACAATGGGCCAAGACGGCGTGGACTCCCCTCCCATCCTCCTGGATGGCACTGAGTCTCCTTCCCCCCCTCCTTAATGTCCATCCAGCAGCCAACGTTGACCAACCAACTGCTCCCACCCCTAAATGGCCATGCAAGATGGCCGCCATTATCCATGGCGCTATCCCAGTCGAGCGGGGCAGTACCGACAACAAGGAACTCTCCAGCTTCAACGGAAAGCCGTCGTTTGGTGACGGAGAAGGGGACGGCTCCCCTCCCATTCCGCCTTCATCCTGAAACCGCGGGGACCCCGTGGGACCTCCACACGCCGACCGGAACTGAAACTAAACGCCGCCGCGAAGCTGCGAGGTAACCTTGAGGATGGCCCCCTTCTCCGTGCTTCAGTGGTGTGAGACGGAGCAATGGGGCGAGACGCCATCCCCCCCCCCATCCTCCGAGCCCCTTGGCGTCCATCCAGCAGCGAACGTCGACCAGCCTGTCGGAGACAAACCCCCTGGGAACCAACCACTCCCACCACAAATGGCGATCCAAGATGGCCACCATTATCCAAGGCGCCATCCCAGTGGAGAGGGGCGGATCGGGAACAAGGACCTCTCCAGATTCAATGGATGGAGCCAGAAACACACGCCGTTTGGTTTGTTTGCTTATTTATTTCCTTTTTTTAAATAAAAAAGTTTGAAGCTCTAAGTTACTCATCCATTGGGATAGTTGTACTGAAGATAAGAGTGGGTTTTAATGAAATGATGTGCGTTCATGTAGCCCCCATACGGGACGGTGGGGGGATATTGACTTTGGTGTTTATCTGTGCCCGTACCATGAATAAATAATACCAGCATCATCTAGACATTGAAGACTCTCTTGTTTCTGACCCCCTAATCTGTCGTTATTGGCTTATTATTGTCATGTGTACCAAGGTACATTGTGAAACTTTGCATGCTTTCCGCGCATTTTGGGGTTAGCCCAGCGCCAGAGAAACGGGTTTGAACCAGTGTACGTTTTGGTTGCCTCGTAGGTTTTCTTCCACACTCCAAAGATGTGCAGGTTTGTAGGTGAATTGGCTTCTGTAAATTGTAAATTTACGGTAAAAATTGGTAAAGAAAGCTTTTGATGTGCTGGCCTTTATAAATCAGAGCATTGAGTATAGAAGTTGGGATGTAATGTTAAAATTGTACAAGGCATTGGTGAGGCCAATTCTGGAGTATGGTGTACAATTTTGGTCGCCAAATTATAGGAAAGATGTCAACAAAATAGAGATGATTTACTAGAATGTTGCCTGGGTTCCAGCACCTAAGTTGCAGAGAAAGGCTGAACAAGATAAGTCTTTATTCTTTGGAGCGCAGAAGGTTAAGGGGGGACTTGATAGAGGTCTTTAAAATGAATGAATGGATGAATGAATGAATGAATGAATGAAAACTTTATTGTCATGATGATGATGAGAGGGATAGACAGAGTTGACGTGGATAAGCTTTTTCCACTGAGAGTAGGGAAGATTCAAACAAGGGAACATGATTTGAGAATTAAGGGACAGAAGTTTAGGCGTAACATGAGGGGGAACCTCTTTACTCAGAGAGTGGTAGCTGTGTGGAATGAGCCTCCAGTGGAAGTGGTGGAGGCAGGTTCGATTTTATCATTTAAAAATAAATTGGATAGGTATATGGACGGTAAAGGAATGGAGGGTTGTGTTCTGAGTGCAGGTAGATTGGACTAGGTAAGAGTAAGTGTTCGGCACAGACTGGAAGGGCCGAGATGGCCTGTTTCCGTGCTGTAATTGTTATATTGTTATAAATTGTCCCTTGTGTGTGTGTAGGATAGCGTTAAGGGCCTGTCCCACTTTCACGACCTAATTCGCGACCTCTGCAGAGTTTGCCCTTGACTCATCCTCGCAGCATGGTCGTCACGAGGTCGTAGGTAGGTCGTGGTGCTAGTCGTAGGTACTCGTGGCATCAAGTTGGTTGGGGCGTTCTTCTAGCCCGATGAAAAATTACCACAAGTTGTGAATTAGGTCATGAAAGTGGGACAGGCCCTTTAGTGTGCAGGGATCACTGGTCGGCACAGACTCGGTGGGACGAAGGGCCTGTTTCCACGCTGTACCTCTAAACTTTGAAGTCTAAAATAAATAGAGTACAACAGCCACGCCCCACCACGAAGTGATAAAAGAAAAATGCCAGAGTCCAGAATATGGTTTAATTTAGAGATACAGCACGGAAACAGGCCCTTCGGCCCGAGTCCGTGCCGTCCAGCCATCATCCATACACTAGTTCTCCCCTACACACGGGACAATTTACACAAGACTATTAACGTGCATCCCTACATGCCTTTGGGATGTGGGAGGAAGCTGGAGCACCCGGAGGAAACCCACGCCGTCAATGCACAATAATAGACAATAGGTGCAGGAGTAGGCCATTCGGCCCTTCAAGCCAGCACCGCCATTCAATGTGACCATGGCTGATCATTCCCAATCAGTACCCCATTCCTGCCTTCTCCCCATATCCCCTGACTCTGCTATTTTGAAGAGCCCTATCCTGCTCTCTCTTGTAAGCATCCAGAGAACCGGCCTCCAACGCCCTCTGAGGCAGAGAATTCCACAGACTCACCACTCTCTGCGAGAAAAAGTGTTTCCTCGTCTCCATTCTAAATGGCTTACTCCTTATTCTTAAACTGTGGCCCCTGGTTCTGGACTCCCCCAACATCGGGAATACGTTTCCTGCCTCTAGCGTGTCCAAACCCTTAACAATCTTATATGTTTCAATGAGATTCCCTCTCATCCTAAACTCCAGAGTGTACAAGCCCTAATGTTAAGAGCTCTATCTAACTCTCCCTCGAAAGCATCCAGAGAATTGGCCTCCACTGCCTTCTAGGGCAGAGAATTCCACAGATTCACAAGGTCACGGGGAGAACGTACAAACTCCGTACAGGCAGCACCCGTAGTCGGAATCGAACCCGGGTCTCGGCAGCAACTCTACCGCTGCGCCATTGTGCCGTCCCATGTTGTACTGGAGGACTGTGTAACAGTTGAGATTAGTGACATCAAAGAATGGGTTCAAGAACTGCTTGCACCCAAAGATGTCATGCCAAAGGCAGTGGACAAGGTTGAGTAACATCGGAGCGTGGGATTCGATGTCAATATTGGTTTATTTTCAACACATAAACACGTAAACAACGTTTTGTTTTGCACGCTATCCTGTCAAGTCATACCATATACGAGTACAAGAAAGGCACACACAAGTCCAACACAGAGAAAAATACCAGACTGCAGAATACAGTGTTACAGCGTTGCAGTTACTGACAAAGTGCAGAAATAAAAATGTGCACGGTCCACAACGAGGTAGGTTGGAAGATCAGGACTACACCCTTAGCTTATGGAAGGACTGTTAGTCTGATGACCGTGAGGAATTCAATTATACTTTTTGTCATGTGTACATGGGTACATTGAAGGCGTGCAAGCCTGTAGGTTATTTGGCTTGGTAAATGTACAAATTGTCCCTAGTGGGTGTAGGATAGTGTTAATGTGCGGGGATCGCTGGTCGGCGCGGACCCGGGGCCGAAGGGCCTATTTCCGCGCGGTATCTCTAAAACTAAAACAAATCATGAGAGGAATAGACAATAGGTGCAGGAGTAGGCCATTCGGCCCTTCGAGCCTGCACCGCCATTCAATGTGATCATGGCTGATCATCCAACTCCGTATCCTGTACCTGCCTTCTCTCCATACCCCCTGATCCCTTTAGCCACAAGGGCCACATCTAACTCCCTCTTAAATATAGCCAATGAACTGGCCTCGACTACATTCTGTGGCAGAGAATTCCAGAGATTCACCACTCTCTGTGTGAAAAATAGATTGGGTAGATGCACAGTCTCTTGCTCAGAGTAGGGGAATCGAGGACCAGGGGACATAGGTTCAAGGTACAGGGGAAAAGATTTAATAGTAATCTGAGGGATAATGGCTTCACACAAAGGGTGCTGGTTGTATGGAACAAGCTGCCAGAGGAGGTAGTTGACGCTGGGACTTTCCCAACGTTTAAGAAACAGTAAGACAGGTACATAGATAGGACAGGTGGGGAGTGATATGGACCAAGCGCAGGCAGGTTGGACTAGTGTAGCTGGGACATGTTGGCCAGTGTGGGCAAGTTGTTTCCACACTGTATCACTCTATGACTATGACTCTTAACCTGGTCAAAATCATGCAGCAGACATCGCTGTCAACGATCCACCTCTCTCTCGATGGTCTCCCTCCGCTCTATGAGGAGCAGAGTTAGGCCATTCGGCCCATCGAGTCTACTCCGCCATTCAATCATAACCATATAGCAATTACAGCACGGAAACAGGCCATCTCGACCCTTCTAGTCTGTGCCGAACACGTATTCTCCCCTAGTCCCATATACCTGCGCTCAGACCATAACCCTCCATTCCCTTCCCATCCATATAACTATCCAATTTATTTTTAAATGATAAAAACGAACCTGCCTCCACCACCTTCACTGGAAGCTCATTCCACACAGCTACCACTCTCTGAGTAAAGAAGTTCCCCCTCATGTTACCCCTAAACTTCAGTCCCTTAATTCTCATGTCATGTCCCCTTGTTTGAATCTTCCCTACTCTCAGTGGGGAAAGCTTTTCCACGTCAACTCTGTCTATCCCTCTCATCATTTTAAAAACCTCTATCAAGTCCCCCCCTTAACCTTCTGCGCTCCAAAGAATAAAGCCCTAACTTGTTCAACCTTTCTCTGTAACTTAGTTACTGAAACCCAGGCAACATTCTAGTAAATCTCCTCTGTACTCTCTCTATTTTGTTGACATCCTTCCTATAATTAGGCGACCAAAATTGTACACCATACTCCAGAATTGGCCTCACCAATGCCTTGTACAATTTTAACATTACATCCCAACTTCTATACTCAATCATGGCCAATCTCTGCCAACTAGTCCCATTTTCCTGCATTCCTCTAACCCTTGACACCCATTCTAATCAAGCATTTGTCCATCTCTGCCTTAAAAGTATCCACTGACTTTTGGCCCCCTGTGGCAATGAGTGCCACAGATTAACTACCCTTTGACTAAAGAAGTTACTCCTCACCTCCTTTCTAAAAGAGCGCCCTTTAATTCTGAGGTTATGACCTCTGGTCCGAGACTCCCACCAATGGTTTCCACATCCAAACGTGGACAGAAATGCTGGAGAAACTCAGCGGGCGAGGCAGCATCTTCTTCAGACATCCAAACTGGTAGTTTTCTGCCTAGAGCATTAGACTTTGTGGGCTGTAGGGCCTGTTCCTGTGCTGTATCGTTCTATGATTTTCGGAAATCCAACTTCACACACACGTTATCCCATGGTTTTTTAAAGCATTTTGCAAGATAATAAACTTTTTAGTATTTGTTAGTGACTGGGTCTTTCACATATTCCATTGGTGCCATTATCAAAGTCAAAGTCTAAACTTTATTGCCAATTCAAATAATGCAACAAGTAGTTACACAGAGGATTGAAACACAGAGGTCCGGGCCGCTGAGGAGGAGGATGCTCACCGTCGGGGTTCGGCGTCGGCGTTCCACCAGCCCGGCGTGAGGGCCTGAACATCGGGCCACCCGGGGCGGCGACTGCGGGTGCTCGGAAGGCCCCGACCACGGATGGACACGGAGGGGAGGCTGGCTGGACTATGGTGCCATCCTCACCTTGGTGCCATTTATGTTATGTTGTGTCGTGGACTTCCTGTGTTTGTGCTTTTTTTAAAATTCAATTTCAATTTTATTTTTAATGTTTTATTATTTATTTACTTTTTGAATGATTTTTTTTTTTTTTTTTTTTTAATGATACTGCCTGTAAGGGAAATTCATTTTGTTGTCTCAAATTGAGACAATGACAATAAATTTGAATACAATACAATACAATACAAATTGCGTTTCCCCATACTCCAAATGTGCAAGTAATATTTATAACACAGACAGACTATATACCAATAAAGATAGACAATGGACATATACATTATATAAAATATTCACAGTGTGCCAGAGTGTAGTAACATTTTGAGGTATGTTATTAAGGTGCAATAATAAAAGGTGCAATATAGAAAAGTGCAAATAGCATACTGCAGACATTGAGTTAAAGTTATTTTGACAGTCAGTTGGTCTTTGTTTGTGTAATGTTCATGGAATTTTCTTGAGTGTGTTGAGTAGTCTGATGGCCTGAGAGAAAAAGCTGTTTTTGAATCTGGTGGTTTTGTTCCGCATGCTGCGGTAGCGCTTGCCGGATGGTAGGAGGGTGAACAGTTTGTGTGCTGGGTGGGTGGTGTCTTTGATGATATTGATGATATGGCGGTGTTAGGGTAAATTTAGTTTAATTTCGAGATACAGCGCGGAAACAGGCCCACCGAGTCCGCGCCGACCAGCGATCCCCGCACATCAACACTACCCTACACACGCTCGGGCCATTTTACACTTATACCAAGCCAATTAACCTACAAACCTGCACGCCTTTGGAGTGTGGGAGGAAACCGTAGATCTTGGAGAAAACCCACGCAGGTCACGGGGAGAATGTACAAACTCCGTACAGACGGCACCCCGTACAGTAGTCGGGATCGAACCCGGGTCACCGTTGCAGTGAGCGCTGTAAGGCAGCGACTCTACCGCTGCGCCACCGTGTTGCTCGTTTTAGTATTTAAAACTGTTAAAAACAGCCGGTGATGCCCGTCCTCACAAGTCCGATATTGGAAGGAACTGCAGATGCTGGTTTAAGCCGAAGAAAGACAAAATGCTGGAGCAACTCAGCGGAACAGGCAACATAAGTGATAGGTGCAGAATTAGGCCATTCAGCCCATCAACTCAGTGGGACAGGCAACATATGTTTCTAAGTTCATAAGTGATAGGTGCAGAATTAGGCCATTCGGCCCATCTAGTCTATGCCATTCAATCATGGCTAATCTATCTCCCTCCTAACCCGATTCTCCTGCCTTCTCCCCATAACCCCTGACACCCGCATTTCTGGAGAGAAGGAATGGGTGACGTTTTGTGTCAAGACCTTTTTTCAGACTGAGAGTCAGGGGAGAGGGAGATGTAGAGATGGGGAAGGGGAAGGCGTGAAAACAACAGATCAAAGCAGACGATGATCAAGGAAATGTAGACAAAAATGCTGGAGAAACTCAGCGGATGAGGCAGCATCTATGGAGCGAAGGAATTGGTGACGTTTCTGGTCGAGACCCTTCTTCAGACTGAGAGTCAAGGAAGAGTTAAACTAGAGATGTCGAAGGGTACAAAGAGCAGGGGGCATCACAGAGGGGGAACAGCGAGAGAGGGTGTTGCAGAAATCTAGTCTGAGAGAGGGGGGGTTACTAATAAAATGCTGGATACGTTTAGCACAGCAGTGGGCAACACCGCCACCTGGTGGACAATGGACTCATACGATCACAAGTGATTGGAGCAGAATTAGGCCATTCGGCCCATCAAGGCTACTCTGCCATTCAATCATTCTTGCCATAGCATTCATAGCAAAAGGGTTTGAGTATAGGAGCAGGGAGGTTCTACTGCAGTTGTACAGGGCATTAGTAAGACCACACCTGGAGTTTTACGTACAGTTTTATTCTCCCAATCTGAGGAAAGACATTCTTGCCTAGAGGGAGTACAGAGAAGGTTCACCAGACTGATTCCTGGGATGTCAGGACTTTCATATGAAGAAAGACTGGATAGACTCGGCTTGTACTCGCTAGAATTTAGAAGATTGAGGGAGGATCTTATAGAAATTTACAAAATTCTTAAGGGGTTGGACAGGCTAGATGCAGGAAGATTGTTCCCGATGTTGGGGAAGTCCAGAAGAAGGGGTCACAGTTTAAGGATAAGGGGAAAGTATTTTAGGACCGAGATGAGAAAAACATTTTTCACACAGAAAGTGGTGAATCTGTGGAATTCTCTGCCACAGAAGGTAGTTGAGGCCAGTTTATTGGCTATATTTAAGAGGGAGTTAGATGTGGCCCTTGCGGCTAAAGGGATCAGGGAGTATGGAGAGAAGGTAGGTACAGGATACTGAGTTGGATGATCAGCCATGATCATATTGAATGGTGGTGCAGGCTCGAAGGGCCGAATGGCCTACTCCTGCACCTATTTTTTTTGTTTCTATGTTTCTATCATGGCTGATGTATCTCTCCATCCTAACCCCATTCTCCTGCCTTCTCCCCATAACCCCTGACACCCGTACTAATCAAGAATCTATCTAAGGTACACAAAAAAGCTGGAGAAACTCAGCGGGTGCAGCAGCATCTATGGAGCGAAGGAAATAGGCAACGTTTCGGGCCGAAACCCTTCTTCAGAATCTATCTATCTCTGCCTTAAATGTATCCACTCACTGGGCCTCCACAGCCTTCAGTGGCAAAGAATTCCACAGATTCACCACCCTATGACTAAAGAAATTCCTCACCTCCATGCTGAAAGAACATCCTTTAATTCTGAGCTATGACCTGTAGTCCTAGACTCTCCCACTAGTGGAAACATCCTCTCCACACCCACTCTATCCAAGCCTTTCACTACTCTGTACGTTTCAATGAGGTCCCCCCCCCCTCATTCTTCTAAACTCCAGCGAGTACAGGCCCAGTGCCGTCAATCGCTCATCATATGACTCAGTCCTGACCCAAAATGTCACTTATCCATGCTGCCTGACCCCCAGAGTTACACCAGCATATTGTGTCATATTTATCGTCAACCTTAGACACACGATTGCCTCTGCACAAGGGAGGGCTTCGAAATTTCAGAAATAGTTGGAACAAAAATAGTTGTCAGGATTGAACTGAGGGTCCGTGGAGCTGTGAGGCAGCAACTCTACTGCTGAGCCACCCTGTTGATATGTATGGCTACCACGAAATCTACTGGGTCTCGGTAATAGTCATAGAGTGATATAGCGTGGCCTCACCGGCCAACATGTCCCACCTACACCAGTCGCACCTGCCTGCACTTTGTCCATCTCCCTCCAAACCTGTCCTATCCTTGTACCTGTCTAACTGTTTCTTAAACAGTAATGCCCCTGTCCCACTTAGGAAACCTGAACGGAAACCTCCCGGAGACTTTGCGCCCCACCCAAGGTTTCCGTGCGGTTCCCGGAGGTTGCAGGTGGTTGCCGGAGGTTGCAGGTAGTGGAAGCAGGTAGGGAGACTGACAAAAACCTCTGGGAACCGCACGGATTCCTTGGGTGGGGCGCAAAGTCTCCAGAGGTTTCCGTTCAGGTTTCCTAAGTGGGACAGGGGCATTAGGATAGTCCCAGCCTCAACTACCTCCTCTGGCAGCTCGTTCCATACACCCACCACCCTTTCTGTAAAAAAGTTACACCTCAGATTCCTATAAAATCTTTTCCCCTTCGCCTTGAACCTAGGTCCTCTAGTCCTCGATTCCCCTACTCTGGGCAAGAGATTCTGTGCATCTACCCGATCTATTCCTCGAGTGATTTTATACACCGCTGTAAGATCACCCCTCATCCTCCTGCACTCCAAGGAATAGAGACCCAGCCTACTTGTTTATTGTCTGCTCAGCCTCTCCCTACAGCTCACACCCTCTAGTCCTGGCAACATCCTCGTAAATGTTCTCTGAACCCTTTCAAGCTTGACAACATCTTTCCTATAGCATGGCGCCCAGAACTGAACGCAATACTCCTAATGGGGTCTCACCAACGTCTTATACAACTGCAACATGACCTCCCAAGTGGATCGACAAAGTGGTCACCGAGTTTGTGCTTGATCTCATTGATGCACATTAAATAAGGATTTGAGTATAGGAGCAGGGAGGTTCTACTGCAGTTGTACCGGGTCTTGGCGAGACCACACCTGGAGTATTGCGTACAGTTTTGGTCTCCTAATCTGAGGAAGGACATTATTGCCATAGAGGGAATGCAGAGACGGTTCACCAGACTGATTCCTGGGATGTCAGGACTTTCACATGAAGAAAGACTGGATAGACTCGGCTTGTACTCGCTAGAATTTAGGAGATTGAGGGGGGATCTTATAGAAACCTACAAAATTCTTAAGGGGTTGGACAGGCTAGATGCAGGAAGATTGTTCCCGATGTTGGGGAAGTCCAGAACAAGGGGTCACAGTTTAAGGATCAGGGGGAAATCCTTTAGGACCGAGATGAGAAAAACATTTTTCACACCGAGAGTGGTGAATCTCTGGAATTCTCTGCCACAGAAGGTAGTTGAGGCCAGTTCGTTGGTTATATTTAAGCGGGAGTTAGATGTGGCCCTTGTGGCTAAAGGGATCAGGGGGTAAGGAGAGAAGGCAGGTACGGGATACTGAGTTGGATGATCAGCCATGATCATATTGAATGGCGGCGCAGGTTCGAAGGGCCGAATGGCCTACTCCTGCACCTATTTTCTATGTTTCTGTTTCTAACTTCAATGATCTTCTGATCTTATAGAGGTGTGTAAAATCATGAGCGGAATAGATCGGGTAGACACAGAAAATCTCTTGCCCAGAGAAGGGGAATCAAGAACCTGGTGGCATAGGATAAAGGTGAAGAGGGAAAAATGTTACAGCAGTCTGAGGGGTAACATATTCACACAAAGGGTGGTGGGTACATGGATGTTGAGGCGCGGCGGGTGTTGAGGCAGACTCCTCCTAATTTGAGGAAGGACATTCTTGCTATTGAGGGAGTGCAGCGTAGGTTTACAAGGTTATTTCCCGGGATGGCGGGACTGTCATATGCTGAGAGAATGGAGCAGCTGGGCTTGTACACTCTGGAGTTTAGAAGGATGAGAGGAGATCTCATTGAAACATATAAGATTGTTATCAAGAAGGAACTGCAGATGCTGGAAAATAGAAGGTACACAAAATTGCTGGAGAAACTCAGCGGGTGCAGCAGCATCTAGGAGCGAAGGAAATAGGCAACGTTTCGGGTCTGAAGAAGGGTTTCAGCCCGAAACGTTGCCTATTTCCTTCGCTCCTAGATGCTGCTGTACCCGCTGAGTTTCTCCAGCAATTTTGTGTACCATATAAGATTGTTAAGGGCTTGGACATGCTAGAGGCAGGAAACATGTTCCTGATGTTGGGGGAGTCCAGAACCAGGGGCCACAGTTTAAGAATAAGGAGTAAGCCATTTAGAACGGAGACGAGGAAACACTTTTTCTCACAGAGAGTGGTGAGTCTGTGGAATTCTCTGCCTCAGAGGGCGGTGGAGGCCGGTTCTCCGGATGCTTTCAAGAGAGAGCTAGATAGGGCTCTTAAAAATAGCGGAGTCAGGGGATATGGGGAGAAGGCAGGAACGGGGTACTGATTGTGGATGATCAGCCATGATCACATTGAATGGCGGTGCTGGCTCGAAGGGCCGAATGGCCTACTCCTGCACCTATTGTCTATTGTCTATTGCCTATTGTGCACTGTGTACTGAGCACATTCTGTTGTGCTGCTGCAAGTGAGAAATCAGCATCTGCAGTTGCTTTTGTGTCCATCTTCGGTGTAAACCAGCATCTGCAGTTCCTGCCTACACATTTTGTCCGCTCCACTGCAAAATCTCCCAAACCTTACCGTCATGTGTACCTAGATACAGTATGTCTACTTTGAAGAAGTTTCCCTCCTCTCTCCCACGAGAGTTCTGAAACGCCCTCTCTCGCTGCTCCCCCCCCAACGTGATGCCTCCTGCTCATGCCGACTATCTTTTATTCATTGTTCTTAATCTCTCCACGACACCGTCTCTATCTCTCGTTTCCCTTATCCCAAACCAGTCTGAAGAAGGGTTTCGGCCCGAAACGTTGCCTATTTCCTTCGCTCCATAGATGCTGCTGCACCCGCTGAGTTTCTCCAGCACTTTTTGTCTACCTTCGATTTTCCAGCATCTGCAGTTCCCTTCTTGAACACAATAAAATACGCTTGCCTCAATCTGAGGACAAAACCGATTATTTGCAGCTACCTGCTATGTCGATGTCCCGCCAGAAGAGGGGGAGCTTGAGCCACGTATATGGACAAGCCCTTGTTGTGGACTTGGCAGGAGTTGGATTACAATGACTCATGCCCTCCGTTCTCCGATATTTACTCACGGAATTTCCTGCGGGCCGACCTGAGCCAACCAGGATGACCCCAGCGGAAGATCTGGTACATCCGGAGTTTCCGCAAGCAGTCTCCCCGATCAGTCGGAGAAACAAAAGCAAAGTAATCGCACCCTGCAGATGTTGCAAAGCTGATCCAAAACCGGAGAGTGTCTGTAAAACACTCGACGGGTCAGGCAGCATCTATAGAGAGAGAGACAGAGGTCAGGCGTGAGTATAGCGTGCAGTTGTGCTCGCCTCATTACAAATGTCCAGGACAAGGGGTCACAGCTTAAGGATAAGGGGGAAATCCTTTAAAACCGAGATGAGAAGAACTTTTTTCACGCAGAGAGTGGTGAATCTCTGGAACTCTCTGCCACAGAGGGTAGTTGAGGCCAGTTCATTGGCTATATTTAAGAGGGAGTTAGATGTGGCCCTTCTGGCTAAGGGGATCAGGGGGTATGGAGAGAAGGCAGGTACGGGATACTGAGTTGGATGACCAGCCATGATCATATTGAATGGCGGTGCAGGCTCGAAGGGCCGAATGGCCTACTCCTGCACCTAATTTCTATGTTTCTATGTTTCTAATAGACAATAGACAATAGGTGCAGGAGGAGGCCATTTGGCCCTTCGAACCAGCACCGCCATTCATTGTAATCATGGCTGATCGTCCCCTATCAATAACCCGTGCCTGCCTTCTCCCCGTATCCCTTGACTCCACTAGCCCCTAGAGCTCTATCTAACTCTCTCTTAAATCCATCCAGTGACTTGGCCTCCACTGCCCTCTGTGGCAGGGAATTTTCCACAAATTCACAACTCTCCGGGTGAAAAGGTTTTTTTCTCACCACAGTCTTAAATGACCTCCCCTTTAATCCTAAAGACAGAGGTTTGGAGGAGATGAAATGGAAATTGGGAATGCAATGTGGGAAAATGCACGGACAAACAAAGAAATGGAACCAGAATGGGAAGCATGTTGAGACGTAGAGAGAGAAATCGAATCCAAGCAAAATATGGTCAGTTTTATCGACAGGAAAATAACACACCAGCAGTAATAACACACCAAATAAAAACCAACATCTATTTCTCAACTGAGAAGGAAAACATTCCCAGGGAAATACTTCCTTCAATTGATATTTTGTTCAATCCTAAAGACTGGATGAATATACAGTGGAGATTTGTACTACAATGTATGCTTGTGCAGAGAGAATGGTGTTTAGTTTACAGCGCAGAAAAATAGGCCCTTCAACCCACTGAGTCCGTGCCGACCAGCGATCCCCGCACACTCACACAATCCTACACGCACTAGTGAGAATTTACACTTACACCAAGTCAGTTAACGTACACACCTGTACGTCTTTGGGGTGTGGGAGGAAACCAGAGATCTCGGGAGAAAAATCAAAGCAGGCCACGGGGAGAACGTGCAAACTCCGTACAGACAGCACCCGTAGTCAGGATCGAACCCAGGTCTCTGGCGTTGTGAAGCAGTAAAGTGCCTGTCCCACGAGCATGTGACCTGCATGCGGCAAGCGTGACCAAACCGGAAGCACGTGCCGCGCGGAGGTCGAGTGAGTGACGTGAAGTTCGAGCGAAGTCCGCGGGAAGTTCGCACGTGATGTACGGCGTTGAGACGCTGCGGGCCGGCAGGCCGTTGCCGCGCGGAATGTTTGAACACGGTCAGTTTTTCGGAGCCCCGCGCGATGTCGGGACCAGCTCCGCACAACTCCATACGGCTCCGGCGATTGAAGTGGGACCGGCCCCGCGAGGCCGTACGGCTCAAGCGACCACGTTTGGTCGCGCTTAGAAACATGGAAATTAGGTGCAGGAGTAGGCCATTCGGCCCTTCGAGCCTGCACCGCCATTCAATATGATCATGGCTGATCATCCAACTCAGTATCCCGTACCTGCCTTCTCTCCATACCCCCTGATCCCCTTAGCCACAAGGGCCACATCTAACTCCCTCTTGAATATAGCCAATGAACTGGCCTCGACCACCCTCTGCGGCAGAGAGTTCCAGAGATTCACCACTCTCTGTGTGAAAAAAGTTCTTCTCATCTCGGTTTTAAAGGATTTCCCCCTTATCCTTAAGCTGTGACCCCTTGTCCTGGACTTCCCCAACATCGGGAACAATCTTCCTGCATCTAGCCTGTCCAACCCCTTAAGAATTTTGTAAGTTCCTATAAGATCCCCCCTCAATCTCCTAAATTCTAGAGAGTATAAATCAAGTCTATCCAGTCTTTCTTCATAAGACAGTCCTGACATCCCAGGAATCAGTCTGGTGAACCGTCTCTGCACTCCCTCTATGGCAATAATGTCCTTCCTCAGATTTGGAGACCAAAACTGTACGCAATACTCCAGGTGTGGTCTCACCTTTTTTTAAATTTTTTTTTTTTAATTTTTTTTAATTCATTTTGGCATAACAAATTCCACCAGCCTGGCTGTGTGGTCATTAAAAGAATCAATCAATCAATCAATCAATCACCAAGACCCTGTACAACTGCAGGAGTCTT
>NW_026575275.1:145000-157500 GCF_028641065.1 Leucoraja erinaceus | reverse complement strand
TGGTACAGAAGTGTGAAAATGCACACCTCCAGATTCAGAGAGAGTTTCTTCCCAGCTGTTATCAGGAAACCGAACATCCCTCTCTCTCATCAGCTGGCGAGAGCGGCCCTGAGCTACTATCTAGCTCTATGGAGACGCTTGGGACAATCTTCAGTCAGAATTTACTGGACTTTATCTTGCACTAAACATCAAGCAGTCAAGTCAAGAGAGTTCTATGGTCATGTGCTCCAGATGGGACAATGCAATTCTTGCTTGCTGCAGCACAACAGAATATTGTAAGCGTAAATAATGAACAGTTATTCCCTTCATCCTGTGTGTGTGTGCATCGATTGTAATCGTGTAAGCTGACTGGTTAGCACGCAACAACAAGCATTTCACTGTTGAGGCAAGAGATGTTGATGTGATAGACAAAAGAGACTGTCGATGCTGGAATCTCAAGCAGAACACAGCGCGCTGAAGGAACTCAGCAGACCAGGCAGCATCTGTATGCGGCAGGGTGGCGCAGCGGTAGAGTTGCTGCCTCACAGCGCCTCACCCAGGTGTCTCCCTGTATGGAGTTTGTACACTCTCCCCGTGACCGTGTGGGTTGTCGCTTGGTGCCTGCAGTCTCCACCCACATTCATAGACACATAGAAAATAGGTGCAGGAGGAGGCCATTCGGCCCTTCGAGCCAGCACCGCAATTCATTGTGATCATGGCTGATCGTCCCCTATCAATAACCCATACCTGCCTTCTCCCCATATCCCTTGATTCCACTAGCCCCTAGAGCTCTATCTAACTCTCTCTTAAATCCATCCATGACTTGGCCTCCACTACCCTCTGTGATTCAGATTCAATTTTCAATTTTAATTGTCATTGTCAGTGTACAGTACAGAGACAACGAAATGCATTCCCTAAATTCTGTGGCAGGGAATTCCACAAATTCACAACCCTCTGGGTGAACATTTTTTTTCTCACCTCAGTCTTAAATGACCTCCCCTTTATTCTAAGACTGTGGTCCCCTGGTTCTGGACTCGCCCAACATTGGGAACATTTTTCCTGCATCTAGCTTGTCCAGTCCTTTTTTAAATTTTATATGTTTCTGTAAGATCCTTCTAAACACCAGTGAATACAAGCCTAGTCTTTTCAATCTTTCCTCGTATGACAGTCCCGCCATCCCAGGGATCAATCTCGTGAACCTACCTCAATCACAAGGATGTCCTTCCTCTAATTAGGAGACCAAAACTGTACACAATACTCCAGATGAGGTCTCACCAGAGCCCTATACAATTCCAAAGACGTGCGGATTTGTAGGTTTATTGTAAATTGTTCCCCAGTGTGTGTAGGATAGTGTTAGTGCACGGACTCGATGAGCCAGAGGGCCTGTCTCCAAGCTGTATCTCCAAACTAATAGAAATCTGTGGAAAGAATGGACAGATGACGTTTCTTCAATCTGAAGAATGGACCCAACAAACACAGACACAACATGCTGGAGTAACCTAGCGGGACAGGCAGCATCTCTGGAGAGAAGGAATGGGTTTCAGGTTGAATTCAGCCATTTTTTTTCTCTCCAGAGATGCTACCTGACCCGCTGAGTTCCTCCGGTATCTTGTGCCTATCTTCGGGTTAAACCAGCATCTGCAGTTCCTTCCTGCACATTGTCTGTCTATTTCCCCCCACAGATGCTGCCTGACCCGCTGAGTTCCCCCAGCCTTTTGTTCAGCAGTATATTGCTCCGACTGATGTGGCATGATAAATATGAAGGACTGTCATATGAAGAAAGACGGGATAGACTCGGCTTGTACTCGCTAGAATGATCTTGTAGAAATGTACAAAATTCTTAAGGGGTTGGACAGGCTAGATGCAGGAAGATTGTTCCCGATGTTGGGGAAGTCCAGAACAAGGGGTCACAGTTTAAGGATAAGGGGTAAATCTTTTAGGGCTGAGATGAGAAAAATATTTGTCACACAGAGAGTGGTGAATCTGTGGAATTCTCTGCCACAGAAGGTAGTTGAGGCCAGTTCATTGGCTATATTTAAGAGGGAGTTAGATGTGGCCCTTGTGGCTAAAGGGATCAGGGGGTATGGAAAGAAGGCAGGTACAGGATACTGAGTTGGATGATCAGTCATGATCGCATTGAATGGTGGTGCAGGCTCGAAGGGCCGAATGGCCTACTCCTGCACCTATTTTCCATGTTTCTATGTTTCTATGAAGCGAAGGAAATAGGCAACGTCTGAAGAAAGGTCTCGACCCGAAACGTTGCCTATTTCCTTCGCTCCATAGATGCTGCTGCACCCTCTGAGTTTCTCCAGCATTTTTGTGTACCTTCGATTTTCCAGCATCTGCAGTTCCTTCTTAAACATAGCATGATTAATATGTTTAGTTTGGTTTAGAGATACAGCGTGGAAACAGGCCCTTCGGCCCACCGAGTCCGCGCCGACCATCGATCCCCGCACATTAAACTGTCCTACACACACTAGCGACAATTTTATACCAAGCCAATTAATTTTCAAACCTGTACGCCTTTGGCTTGTGGGAAGAAATCAAAGGTCTCGGAGAAATCCCACACAGGTGACGGGGAGAGCGTGCAAACTCCATACAGACAGCGCCCGTAGTCAGGATCGAACCCGGGTCTGTTGCGCGGTGAGGCAGCAACAAACCCGTTTCTTAATGTAAAATATATTTAACATTCAGGGTCTTGCTGTTTAATAATTGGTTGTGTAAACTCGGATTTTTCACTGTGCCTTCAAGCCCTTTATAATGCCCCAAAGTGCTTTACAGCAAACTATATGTGTAGCCAGTCATGTAATGTGGTAAATGCATCAAGTAATTTACACTAGAGTCATGGAGTGATACAGTGTGGAAACTTGCCCACACCGACCAACATGTCCCAGCTACACTAGTCCCACCTGCCTGCGTTTGGTCCATATCCCTCCAAACCTGTCCTATCCATGCACCTGTCTAACAGTTTCTTAAACGTTGCGATAGTCCCAGCCGCAACTGCCTCCTAGGGCAGCTCGTACAATACACCCACCACCCTTTGTGTGACAATGATACCCCTCAGGTTCCTATTAAATCAATTCCCCCTTCACCTTAAACCTATGTCCTCTGCTTCTCGATTCCCCTGCTCTGGGCAAGAGACTCTGTGCCTTTATCAGATCTATTCCTTTCATGATTCGCACATTTTATAAGATAGACAATAGACACTAGGTGCAGGAGGAGGCCATTTGGCCCTTCATGCCAGTACCGCCATTCAATGTGATCATGGCTGATCATCCCCAATCAGTACCCCGTTGCTGCCTTCTCCCCATATCCACTGACTCCGCTATTTTTAAGAGCCCTATCTAGCTCTCTCTTGAAAGCATCCAGAGAACCGGCCTCCACCGCCCTCTGAGGCTGAGAATTCCAGACTCACCACTCTCTGTGAGAAAAAGTGTTTCCTCGTCTCTGTTCTAAATGGCTTACTCCTTATTCTTAAACTGTGGCTCCTGATTCTGGATTCCCCCAACATCGGGAACATGTTTCATAGAAACATAGAAACATAGAAATTAGGTGCAGGAGTAGGCCATTCGGCCCTTCGAGCCTGCACCGCCATTCAATGTGATCATGGCTGATCATCCAACTCAGTATCCCGTACCTGCCTTCTCTCCATACCCCCTGATCCCCTTAGCCACAAGGGCCACATCTAACTCCCTCTTAAATATAGCCAATGAACAGGCCTCAACTACCCTCTGTGGCAGAGAGTTCCAGAGATTCACCACTGCCTCTTCCTGCCTCTAGCGTGTCCAAACCCTTAACAATCTTACATGTTTAAATGAGATACCCTCTCATCCTTCCAAACTCCAGAGTGTACAAGCCCAGCCGCCCCATTCTCTCAGCATATGACAGTCCCGCCATCCCGGGAATTAACCTTTTAAACCTACGCTACACTCCCTCAATAGCAAGAATGTCCTTCCTCAAATTAGGGGACCAAAACTGCACACAATACTCCAGGTGTGGTCTCACTAGGGCCCTGTACAACTGCAGAAGGACCTCTTTGCTCCTATATTCGATTCCTGTTGTTATAAATGGCCAACATGCCATTCGTTTTCTTCACTGCCTGCTGTACCTGCATGCTTACTTTCATTACTTAAGATCACCCCTCATCCTCCTGCAATCCAAGGATTAGAGTCCCCGCCTACTCAACCTCTCCCTGTAGCTCACACCCCCGTGTCCTGGCAACATCCTCGTGAATTTTCTCTGCACTCTTTCCAGTTTGACAACATGTTTTCTGTAACATGGTGCCCAGAACTGAACACAGGGCATCCTCACCGACGTATACAACTGCAACACAACCTCCCAAATGTACTCTTCCAGCTTTCTTTCCTCCCACCCCAACAATCAGTCTGAAAAAGGGTCCTGACCCAAATTATCGGCTGTCCATGTTCTCCAGGGATTCTGCCTAACCTTCCGAATTACGCCAGCACTGCATCTTTAACTGACTCACCTTAAAGGCCTACCTGACCTCCTGATGGCCAAACAGGTTCATTCGTCGAAAAATAGAAAATAGGTGCAGGAGGTGGCCATTCGGCCCTTCGAATCCAGCACCGCCATTCATTGTGATCATGGCTGATCGGCCCCAATCAATAACCCGTGCCTGCCTTCTCCCCATATCCCCTGATTCCACCAGCCCCTAGAGCTCGATCTAACTCTCTCTTGAATCCATCCAGTGACTTGGCCTCCACTGCCCTCTGTGGCAGGGAATTCCACAAATTCACAACTCTCTGGGTGAAAAAGATTTTTCTCACCTCAGTCTTAAATGGCCTCCCCTTTATTCTAAGACTGATTCTGGACTCGCCCAACATTTTTTTTTGCAATATTTCATTCATTTGTTCTATACCTCTCTCTCTCCATATCATCGTCTATATTCAGATTCAGATTCAGATTCAGATTCAATTTTAATTGTCATTGTCAGTGTACAGTACAGAGACAACGAAATGCATTTTCGAAATGCTGTATCTCTTGTTTCCCTTTCCCCTGACTCTCAGTCTGAAGAAGGGTCTCGACCTGAAACATCACCTGTCCGTTTTTCTCCAGGATGCTCAGATTCAGGTTCAGATTCAAATTTTATTGTCAATGTGCAGTGTACAGTACAGAGACAGCGAAATGCTGCCTGACCCGCTGAGTGACACCAGCACTATGTATCTTTACCCGACTCACCTTAAACCAAGACCAAGGAGCTGATTATTGACTTCAGGAGGTCCCATAATGGAGAATACGCCCCAATCTCCATCTACGGGGGACAGTGTGGAGAGAGTGTCCAGCTTTAAGTTTCTGGGCACTCACATTTCAGAGGACCTCACATGGTCCACCAACACCGCTGCGCTGGTCAAGAAGGCACAGCAACGACTGTTCTTCCTGAGAACATTAAAAAAGACTGGTCTGCCCCAACAGCTGCTGACAACGTTCTACCGCTGCACCACAGAGAGCATATTAACGTATGGCATCTCTGTGTGGTATCTCAGCTGCACGGAGGCGGAGAGGAGAGCTCTTCAGCGCGTCGTCCACAGAGCGCAGAGGATCATTGGGACACAGCTACCAGCCTTGGAGGGCATCTACCACACACGGTGCCTCAGGAAGGCCGTCAGCATCCATAAAGACTCCTCACACCCTTGTAACGGACTGTTCGAACTACCTCCCTCCGGCAGACGTTACAAGGCCTTCTACGCCCGAACCTCCAGACTCAGGAACAGCTTCATTCCCAGAACTATAGCGGCTCTGAACCGGCCCTGCTGAGTGCCCCCCACCCCCCCTGGACTGTCTCCCTCGGATGGTCACGACACAGATTATTTATTTATTTTACCTTTCTTTTACATCGGTTGGAAGCTGCATACTAAATCACGTTGCACTGATGTGCAATGACAATAAAAATTAAAAATAAAAAGATATTATTATTATTATTAAACCTTAATGTTCTCAGTTCCCCTGAGAGGGAATCCAATTGAAACATAAGATTGTTTAGGACACACTAGAGGCAGGAAACATGTTCCCGATGTTGGGGGGAGTCCAGAACCAGGGGCCACACAGTTTAAGAATAAGGAGTAAGCCATTTAGAACGGAGACGAGGAAACACTTTTTCTCACAGAGAGTGGTGAGTCTGTGGAATTCTCTGCCTCAGAGGGCGGTGGAGGCCGGTTCTCTGGATGCTTTCAAGAGGGAGCTAGATAGGGCTCTTAAAAATAGCAGAGTCGGGGGGATATGGGGAGAAGGCAGGTACGAGGTACTGATTGGGGATGATCAGCCATGATCACATTGAATGGCGGTGCTGGCTCGAAGGGCCGAATGGCCTACTCCTGCACCTATTGTCTATTGTCATTGGGACAGGCAGCACCTCTGGAGAGAAGGACTGGGCAAGAGACTCTGTGCCTCTGCTCTGTGCGGTGATGAATCTGGGGAATTCTTTGCCACAGACGGCAGTGGAGGCCAAAGTCAATGAATATTTTTTAAGGCGAAGATTGACAGATTTTTGATTAGTGCGGGTGTCAGGGGCTATGCGGAGAAGGCAGGAGAATGGGGTTGACAGGGAAAGATTCCAGATTCAGGGACAGTTTCATCCCAGCTCTTATAGGCAACTCAACTACTATCTACCTCTTTGGAGACCCTCGGACTTTCCTAGATCGGACTTTACTGGCACTAAACGTTATTCCCTGATCATGTATCTCTGCACTGTAAACGGCTCATAAAAACATAGAAATTAGGTGCAGGAGTAGAGGCCATTCGGCCCTTCGAGCCTGCACCGCCATTCAATATGATCATGGCTGATCATCCAACTCAGTATCCAATCCCTGCCTTCTCTCCATACCCCCTGATCCCTTTAGCCACAAGGGCCACATCTAACTCCCTCTTAAATATAGCCAACGAACTGGCTTCAACTACCTTCTGTGGCAGAGAATTCCACAGATTCACCACTCTCTGTGTAAAAAATGATTTTCTCATCTCGTTCCTAAAAGATTTCCTCCTTTATCCTTAAAATGTGACCCCCTTGTTCTGGACTTCCCCAATATCGGGAACAATCTTCCTGCATCTAGCCTGTCCAACCCCTTAAGAATTTTGTAAGTTTCTATAAGATCCACCCCTCAATCTTCTAAATTCTAGCGAGTACAAGCCGAGTCTATCCAGTCTTTCTTCATATGAAAGTCCTGACATCCCAGGAATCAGTCTGACTCGATTGTAATCATGTATTTTCTTTCTGTTGACCCCGAATACTAACTTACTTACTGCCTATTATGCCTCCTGGCATACAGGGCTGCAACAAAGGTCCTCCACTCCTGTCTGTTCTGGGCTAGCTACTGGACACTATCCCAGGTCAGGTAGCCCTGGAAGTCCATCATGCCCAGTAGTGCTGGTTCCTTCAGTTGCTGTTGCTGTAACATATTTGTTTTACGAGACAAGGTTGTTAGCCCTGTGCTCAACCTCCAACCTGGAGGACCAGTGGATCGCTCTTTGTCTCTAAGCATGCAGGTACAGCAGGCAGTGAAAAAAGCGAATGGCATGTTGGCCTTCATAACAAGAGGAATCGAATATAGCAGCAAAGAGGTCCTTCTGCAGTTGTACAGAGCCCTAGTGAGACCACACCTGGAGTATTGTGTGCAGTTTTGGTCCCCTAATTTGAGGAAGGACATTCTTGCTATTGAGGGAGTGCAGCGTAGGTTTACAAGGTTAAGTCCCGGGATGGCGGGACTGTCATATGCTGAGAGAATGGAGTTGCTGGGCTTGTACACTCTGGAGTTTAGAAGGATGAGAGGGTATCTCATTGAAACCTATAAGATTATTAAGGGCTTGGACATGCTAGAGGCAGGAAACATGTTCCCGATGTTGGGGGAGTCCAGAACCAGGGGCCACTCTGGAGTAAGCCATTTAGAACAGAGACGAGGAAACACATTTTCTCACAGAGAGTGGTGAGTCTGTGGAATTCTCTGCCTCAGAGGGCGGTGGAGGCAGGTTCTCCGGATGCTTTCAAGAGAGAGCTAGATAGGGCTCTTAAAAATAGCGGAGTCAGGGGATATTAAGGGACAGAATTTTAGGGGTAATATGAGGGGGAACTTCTTTACGCAGAGTGGTGGCGGTGTGGAATGAGCTCCCAGTGGAAGTGGTGGAGGCAGGTTCATTGGTATCATTTAAAATTAAATTGGATAGGCATATGGATGAGAAGGGAATGGAGGGTTATGGTACGAGTGCAGGCAGGTGGGACTAAGGGGAAAAAAATTTGTTCGGCACGGACTTGTAGGGCCGAGATGGCCTGTTTCCGTGCTGTAATTGTTATATGTTATATGTTATATGATATGGGGAGAAGGCAGGAACGGGGTACTGATTGGGGATGATCAGCCATGATCACATTAAATGGCGGTGCTGGCTCGAAGGGCCAAATGACCTACTCCTGCACCCATTGTCTATTGTCTATTGACACTACCCCAGGTCAGGTCGATAGCCCTGGAAATCCATCACACCCAGTAGTGTTGATACCACCAGTTGCTGTTTCCGTAACATGTGTGTTTTACAAGACAGGGTTTGTTAGCCCTGTGCTCAACCCCCAACCTGGAGGACCAGTGGATCGCTCTTCATCTGGCCTCTACCCTTCGACCTGTCCAGCACGGGAGACCCGAACAGGAGACGAATCTCCCACCGGCATAACTCTAGGGGTCACTGAGGCACCACAAGCTCCCCGAGCACGACAAGGGTGCAACCCAATTGGGAGTTGACCCGGTTAGCACGCTACAGAAGCTTTTCACTGTACCTCGGCATACGTGACAATAAACTAAACTGTGTGAGATAGATCAGCCATGGCGGAGTAGACGTGATGGGAATTTAGTTTAGTTTAGAGACACAGTACAGGAACAGGCCATCAATCCCCGCACAATAACACTATCCTACACACACTCGGGACAATTGAAACATACATCAAGCCAATTAACCTATGAGGTACACAAAATTGCTGGAGAAACTCAGCGGGTGCAGCAGCATCTATGGAGCGAAGGAAATAGGTGACGTTTCGGGCCGAAACCCTTCTTCAGACTAATGACCTTCTTTAGACCTTCAGACTAAAACCCTTCTTCAGACTAATAATTAACCTATAAACCTGCATGTCTTTGGAGTGAGGGAGGAAACCAAATATAATAGACAATAGACAATAGACGCAGCAGTAGGCCATTCAGCCCTTCGAGCCAGCACCACCATTTAATGTGATCATGGCTGATCATCCCCAATCAGTACTTCGTTACTGCCTTCACCCCATATCCCCTGACTCCACTATCTTTAAGAGCCCTATCTAGCTCTCCCTTGAAAAAGGATTTGAGTATAGGAGCAGGGAGGTTCTACTGCAGTTGTACAGGGTCTTGATGAGACCACATCTGGAGTATTGTGTACAGTTTTGGTCTCCTAATCTGAGGAAAGACATTCTTGCCATAGAGGGAGTACAGAGAAGGTTCACCAGACTGATTCCTGGGATGTCAGGACTTTCATATGAAGAAAGACTGGATAGACTTAGCTTGTACTCTCTAGAATTTAGAAGATTGAGGGGGGATCTTATGGAAACTTACAAAATTCTTAAGGGGTTGGACAGGCTAGATGCAGGAAGATTGTTCCCGATGTTGGGGAAGTCCAGGACAAGGGGTCACAGTTTAAGGATAAAGGGGAAATCCTTTAGGACCGAGATGAGAACAACATTTTTCACACAGAGAGTGGTGAATCTGTGGAATTCACTGCCACAGAAGGTAGTTGAGGCCAGTTCATTGGCTATATTTATGAGGGAGTTAGATGTGGCCCTTGTGGCCAAAGGGATTAGGGGGTATGGAGAGAAGGCAGGTACAGGATACTGAGTTGGATGATCAGCCATGGTCATATTGAATGGCGGTGCAGGCTCGAAGGGCCGAATGGCCTACCCCTGCACCTATTTTCTATGTTTCTATGTTTCTATGAAAGCATCCAGAGAACCTGCCTCCACCGCCCTCAGAGGCAGAGAATTCCACAGACTTCTGCTCCTAGATCCTATGAACTTATGAACCCGATCTATTCCTCTCTTGATATTTGTCCGCTGTCCACTGTTGATCTATAAAAAGGCTATAAAAAGGCAGCAAGCACTAAGTTTTACGGCATGACTCACCACCCTCTGGGACTGAGAGGGCTGTCAGAGTGAAAGCGATGATCTCTCCCCAGCGAAGGGAGGATTTACTGGCACGTTTATGTTGCCGTCTGGTCAGCATGTTTAAAGCAACATTTCCTTCTCCTGCAACACCAATCGACTCACGTGTGCGTTACGACCTCAACTGTTTGTGACTATTTCTCATTTGATCTTTACGCGAGCGCGCGGTGCATAATTGCACCATTTCATGGAATTTAGATGTAGTGCCGGTGTTACCATGTGTTTCAAGTTGAACTGGTAATCCAGACTTAGATGCTGGAGGCATTAACACACACACACACACCGTACACAGGTGCGGACATGGAATTGGCGATCCCTGGGGCGCAGGGGGGGGTGGGGGGTGATATCATAGAGGTGCACGTAGAAACATAGAAATAGGTGCATAGAAACATAGAAACATAGAAATTAGGTGCAGGAGTAGGCCATTCGGCCCTTCGAGCCTGCACCACCATTCAATATGATCATGGCTGATCATCCAACTCAGTATCCCGTACCTGCCTTCTCTCCATACCCTCTGATCCCCTTAGCCACAAGGGCCACATCTAACTCCCTCTTAAATATAGCCAATGAACTGTGGCCTCGACTACCCTCTGTGGCAGAGAGTTCCAGAGATTCACCACTCTCTGTGTGAAAAAAGTTCTTCTCATCTCGGTTTTAAAGGATTTCCCCCTTATCCTAAAGCTGTGACCCCTTGTCCTGGACTTCCCCAACATCGGGAGCAATCTTCCTGCATCTAGCCTGTCCAACCCCTTAAGAAGGCCGTTCAGTCCTTCAAGCCAGTACCGCCATTCAATAGACGATAGACAATAGGTGCAGGAGTAGGCCATTCGGCCCTTCGAGCCAGCACCGCCATTCAATGAGATCATGGCTGATCATCCCCAATCAGTACCCCGTTCCTGCCTTCTCCCCATATCCCCTGACTCCGCTATTTTTAAGAGCCCTATCTAGCTCTCTCTTGAAAGCATCCAGAGAACCTGGGGCAGAGAATTCCACAGACTCACCACTCTCTGTGAGAAAAAGTGTTTCCTCGTCTCCGTTCTACATGGCTTACTCCTTATTCTTAAACTGTGGCCCCTGGTTCAATGTTCAAGAAAGAACTGCAGATGCTGGAAAAATCGAAGGTAGACAAAAATGCTGGAAAAACCCATTGGGTGAGGCAGCATCTATGGAGCGAAGTAATAGACCACGTTTCCAATTCCTTCTCTCCACAGATGCTGCCTCACCCGCTGAGTTTCTCCAGCATTTTTGTCCACCAGCCATTCAATATGATCATAGCTGATCATCCAAAATCAGTAGCCTGTCCCGGCTTTTCCCCATATCCATTGATTCCCTTAGCCCTAAGAGCTAAATCTAACTCTCTCTTGAATTCCACAGACTCGCCACTCTCTGTGAGTAAAAGTGTTTCCTCATCTCCGTTCTAAATGGCTTACCCCTTATTCTTAAACTGTGTGGCCCCTGGTTCTGGATTCCCCCAACATCGGGAACATGTTTCCTGCCTCTAGCTTATCCAAACCCTTAACAATCTTATATGTTTCAATGAGATCTCCTCTCATCCTTCTAAACTCCAGAGTGTGCTAGCCCAGCCGCTCCATTCTCTCAGCATATGACAGTCCCGCCATCCCGGGAATTAACCTTGTAAACCTACGCTGCACTCCCTCAATAGCAAGAATGTCCTTCCTCAAATTAGGGGACCAAAACTGCACACAATACTCCAGAAATCAGGATAGCAGATAGTATAGTCTGACCATCAGCCCCCAAATAAGCTACAAACTACAAAGACTTTAAGTGAAGAAAGTTCTTGAGAGGAAAGATCGGGTAGACACACAGGTTTCGTTTAGTTTTGAGACAGAGCGCGGAAACAGGCCCTTCGGCCCACCGAGTCCGTTACACACCAGGGACAATTTACACTTATCCCAAGCCAATGAAAGGCCTGTACGTGTTTGGAGTGTGGGAGGAAACCGAAGATCCCGGAGAAACCCCACGCCGGTCACGGGGAGAGAACGTACAAACTCCGCACAGACAGCACCTGTAGTCAGGATCGAACCCGGGTCTCTGGCGCTGCGAGGCAGCAACTCTACCGCTGCGCCGCCATAAAGTTAAGTGAAGCCCAAAGTAAAGAAACATAGAGTGTTTGGGTGTTACCGTGCGAGAGAAAGAGAGGTAGAGGAGAGGGCGGGAGAGGGAGAGGGAGGAGAGGGAGAGAGGGAGAGAGGGAGAGGGGAGAGAGAGGGGAGAGAGGGAGAGGGAGGGGGGGAGAGAGAGAGAGGGAGAGAGAGGGGGAGAGAGGGAGAGAGAGAGAGGGAGGGGGGGGGGGGGGGAGGGGGGGGAGGGGGAGAGGAGAGGA
>NW_026575275.1:127500-135000 GCF_028641065.1 Leucoraja erinaceus | reverse complement strand
CTATATCAGACGTTTCCCTTTCCCCTGACTCTCAGTCTAAATAATGGTCTCGACCTGAAAGTTCATCTTAAGGATCCTCCTTTATGTCTACAAAGCCCTTAACAGGCTTGCCCCCACCTATATCAAAAATCTGCTCGCCCACCACACCACCTCCAGGCCCCTCAGATCAGCCGACGGGGTTACTGAACATCCCGCGGTCTAGGCATAAGCTCAGGGGCGACCGTGCCTTTGCGGTTGCAGCTCCTAGACTGTGGAACAGCATCCCCCTTGTTCGTATATATATGTGGAACAGCATCCCTCTTGTATGTATCTATGTATGTACTTAATCTATGAACCAGTGTTAATCTATGAACCAGTGTTGTGTAACGTTATGAAGAGAGACTGGATAGACTCGGCTTGTACTGGCTGGAATTTAGAAGATTGAGGGGGGGATCTTATAAGAAACTTACAAAATTCTTACGGGGTTGGACAGGCTAGATGCAGGAAGATTGTTCCCAATGTTGGGGAAGTCCAGAACAAGGGGTTACAGTTTAATTATAAGGGGGAAATCTTTTAAGACCGAGATGAGAAGAACTTTTTTCACACAGAGAGTGGTGAATCTGTGGAATTCTCTGCCACAGAAGGTAGTTGAGGCCACAGTTCATTGGCTATATTTAAGAGGGAGTTAGATGTGGCCCTTGTGGCTAAAGGGATCAGGGGGTATGGAGAGAAGGCAGGGGTACGGGATACTGAGTTGGATGATCAGCCATGATCACATTGAATGGCGGTGCAGGCTCGAAGGGCCGAATGGCCTCTACTCCTGCACCTATTGTCTATGTTAGTACCTCCACCAATGTAAAGCACTTTGGCCAACGAGAGTTGTTTTTTAAATGTGCTATGGACATAAAAGTGACTTGACTTGACTTGGCCCGTCCCTTCTCTCCAGAGACGCTGCCTGTCCCACCGAGTTACTCCAGCGTTTTGTGTCTTATCTTCGAGGAAAGGCTGTGTCATATCCTGAGCGGAACGAGGCGGCTTTAAAACGACCCGGCCGCCGCATATATTTACGCAACGCAATAACTGGGCGGCTAATCAATTTGCTATTCATGGGTAGTTTACTCCGGCTGTTTTTCTAGTGGAGACAAGAGGGCCACAGATGCTGGATAGACGGGGTTGCGGCATGACTTGCACGGTTGTAAAGAATGCTGTTAAACGAGCAGAGGGGCGGGGTGGAACAATCCATCAACATTGTATTGGAGTTGTGGAAGCATATGGCGCCGGCCTGTTATTTAAGCGATCTCCCGTTTCTCCCCCCGTGTGTGTGTGAGCGAACAAGCGCCAGTCTCTGAAGCAACCCCCTTTCACAATATCTACCACTCAGGATTAAGACATTCGGTTTGACAGGCTTTCTTTCGTCGGCGGCCCGTCTCTTCACAAAGTGACATCAATTGTTGGCACAATGCCTTTTCTCCCCTGCTCATCGTTTTTGTGATCAAGCCTTGACTAATCTCTGAACTATCCTCCCCCCCCCCCCCCCCCCCCCCCCCCCCCCCCCCCCCCCCCCCCCCCCCCCCCCCCCACCGGATAACTTGGCGTAACACACAGTGTCGGTGTTATTTGTTTACACTGGGCCGCTCTCTCATTCCCCATGTAAAATACTCACCATTCTGTCACCAGCTCCGTCTATCTTCCAGTAGTGTGTGTGTGTGTATGTACACACACACACACACACGCACACACGCACACACACACATACACACACACACACACACACACACATATATACACACACACACATACACACACACACACACACGCACACACACACACATATACACACACACACACACACACGCACACACCACACACATACACACACACACACACACACACACACACACACATATACACCACACACACATATATATATACACACACTCACATATATATACATAAACACACATACATACATATATATACACATACGTATACGCACACATATATACACACATACACACAAATATATATATATACACACACAAACACATACACATACACACATATATATACACACACATACATATATATATATACTCACGTGCACTTACATACACACACATACGCACACACATATATATATGTATATATTTGTGCGTGTATGTATGTGTGTGTGCGCGTGTGTATATATATGCGTGTGCGTGTGTGTTTGTATGTGTGTGTGTGTATGTGTGTGTGTGTGTGTGTGTATATATATGTGTGTGTGTGTGTGTGTGTGTGTGTGTGTGTATATGTGTGTGAGTGTATGTGTGCGTATATATATATATATATATATATATATATATATACATAAATACATACATACATAGGTAGACAAACATGCTGGAGAAACTCAGCGAGTGCAGCAGCATCTATGGAGCGAAGGAAATAGGAAACGTTGCCTATTTCCTTCGCTCCATAGATGCTGCTGCATCCGCTGAGTTTCTCCAGCATGTTTGTCTACCTTCGATTTTCCAGCATCTGCAGTTCCTTCTTAAATACATACATCCATAGATTAATTAAGTGCTAATTCCTAGTTCTGGCCCCAGGAAACAAGCCCCCGTGCACGAGTCCCCAGAAAACAAACTAACTCATGCCTCTCCCTCTCTCTCTCCCTCTCCCCTGACTCTCAGTCTGAAGATGGGTCTCGACCCGAAACGTCGCCCATTCCTACTACCCCAGAGATGCTGCCTGTCCCGCTGAGTTACTCCAGCCTTTTGTGCCTGGTCTCGGGTCGGGACCCTTCATCAGACTGATTGCAACAGTGGGCGGAGGAAGTGCATTGCTCCGTGGAGGCGTTTAATAAACGAACGTATCAAACAAAGTCAAATCGAACTTGTATGTGCAGGAAGGGATTGTAGATGCTGGTTTAAACCGAAGGTAGACACAACATTCGTTGGAGTTCACTGGATTCACTGGAGTTTAGAAGGATGAGGGAGGATCTTATAGAAACATATAAAATTATAAAAGGACTGGACAGGCTGGATGCAGGAAAAATGTTCCCAATGTTGGGGCGAGTCCAGAACCAGGGGCCACAATCTTAGAATAAGAATTTAAGACAGAGGTGAGAAAAACGTTTTCACCCAGAGAGTTGTCAATTTGTGGAATTCCCTGCCACAGAGGGCAGTGGAGGCCAAATCACTGGATGGATTTAAGAGAGAGTTAGATAGAGCTCTAGGGGCTAGTGGAGTCAAGGGATATGGGGAGAAGGCAGGCACGGGTTATTGATTGTGGATGATCAGCCATGATCACAATGAATGGCGGTGCTGGCCCGAAGGGCCGAATGGCCTCCTCCTGCACCTATTTTCTATGTTTCTATGTTTCTAAAATGCTGGAGTAACTCAGCGGGACAGGCAGCGTCTCTGGAGAGAAGGAATGAGTGACGTTTCGGGTCGAGACCCAACACACTGAGAGTCAGGGGAGAGGGAGATACAGAGATAAGGAAGTGTAAGGTGCGAAACCAAGACATCAAACGGGATGGAGATCAAGGAATGGGTGAGAATAGATCGTTCTTAGCTAGGAGAAGGTAACAACAAAACAAACAGATAAAAGGTGATGGGGACACTCTGACTGGTCGGGAGAGAGAGAGATTGAAACGTGGAATAAAGCAAACACATTACTCTACGTTTGATTTAGCTGTTTGATTCTGATTCCGTTAGAAACTTACAAAATTCTTAAGGGGTTGGACAGGCTAGATGCTGGAAGATTGTTCCCGATGTTGGGGAAGTCCAGAACAAGGGGTCACAGTTTAAGGATAAGGGGCAAATCTTTTAGGACCGAGATGAGAAGATCATTTTTTACACAGAGAGTGGTGAATCTCTGGAATTCTCTGCCACAGAAAGTAGTTGAGGCCACAGTGCATTGGCTATATTTAAGAGGGAGTTAGATGTGGCCCTTGTGGCTAAAGGGATCAGGTGGTATGGAGAGAAGGCAGGTACAGGATACTGAGTTTGGATGATCAGCCATGATCATATTGAATAGCGGTGCAGGCTCGAAGGGCCGAATGGCCTACTCCTGCGCCTATTTCTATGTTTTTAGCTTAGTTTAGAGATACAGCGCGGAAACAGGCCCTTCATTCAGCCCACCGAGACCACGCCGACCAGCGATCCCTGCACACTAGCACTATCCGGGCCACACTAGGGACAATTTACATTTATACCAAAGCCAATTAACCTACGAACATATAAGTCTTTGGACTGTGGGGAGGAAACCGAAGCACCCGGAGAAAACCCACGCAGGTCAAACCCCTGTCCCACTGTAAGAGATAAATTAAGAGTTCTCCCGAATCGGACTCGTGGTTAGTATGCAAAAATGTACTTACCGGGTACGTCGGAGCTTGGGAGGTCTCTTAGCAACTCGTAACCGTAACGGCAGGTACCCGGTAAACTCGTGAAGGAATTTTCAACATTGTGAAAAATTTCAACGAGAGCCCGAGTGCCCACGATCGGCCATTACCATAATTCACCGAGTTGGAATCAGGGGAAAGTCGGGAGAACTCTTGAATTACCTCGTACAGTGGGACAGGGGGAGAACGTTCATCACGGGGAGAACGTACAAACTCCGTACAGACAGCACCCGTGGTCAGGATCGAACCCGGGTCTCTGGTCTGTAAGGCAACAACTCTATGCTGCACCACCTTTAGGCTCGAATAATAATATGTTTTTCCTGAAAGAGCCAGCATTCGAATAACGCGCCGAACATTCACAAAAAATAAATCTTTAGTTTAATTGAAAGATACAGCGTGGGAACAGGGCCTTCGGCCCAACTTTGTCACCCTGGCCAACATGTCCTATCTACATTAGTCCCACCTGCCCTCGTCTCCATCTGTCCCATCCATGTACCTGTCTAACTGTTTCTTAAATGATGGGATAGTCCCAGCCTCAACTACCTCCTCTGGCAGCTCGTTCCGTACACCCACCACCCTCTGTGTGGAAAAAGTTACCCCTCATATTCATATTGCATCATTTAGAAGTCTAACTGTTCTTAAGGGGTTGGACAGGCTAGATGCATGAGATTGATAGTAGGGAAGTCCAGGACCTCAATCTTAAGGGATACCTCCTCTGGCAGCTCGTTCCGTTGACACACACCACCTTGTGGCTAAGGGGATCTGTGTGGGAGAAAAGGGATACCCTCATATGATCATATATTAAATTATGGCCCCCTCCTCACCTTACTCCTATGTTCTTTGGTTCTCGATTCCCCCCCCCCCCCCCCCCCCCCCCCGCTCTGGGTATTCCTCTCGTGAAAATGATTCATTCAAAGTAGCTGAAACCATCACCCCCTTCCCCCTTCTCCCAACACCTACCCTACTGTCCACCTTTGGCGAAGGAAGGTGCCATCACGAGCCCCGTGTCTGAAGAAGGGCCTCGACCCATTCCTTCGCTCTAGACATTGCACCTGACCCGCTGAGTTACTCCACAATTCTGTGCCTATCCCGTGGCCCGAACCTCGTTGCTAGTCCAATTCGTCGATGTGGCCGAAACGATGTCAGGGCCGAACCGACAATGTCCGGGGGCACTTTAAAAATCAGCTCCCCTTGAACAGTCGTTCAACACGGAAACAGACCCTTCGGCCCAACTTATGAAACAGATAAGATTGTTAAGGGCTTGGACACGCTAGAGGCAGGAAACATGTTGGGGGAGTCCAGAACCAGGGGCCACAGTTTAAGAATAAGGGGTAAGCCATTTAGAACGGAGACGAGGAAACAATTTTTCTCACAGAGAGTGGTGAGTCTGTGGAATTCTCTGCCTCGGGTTCTCTGGATACTTTCAAGAGAGAGCTGGATAGGGCTCTTAAAAATAGCGGAGTCAGTGGATATGGGGGAGAAGGCAGGAGCGGGGTACTGATTGGGGATGATCAGCCATGATCACATTGAATGGCGGTGCTGGCTCGAAGGGCCGAATGGCCTACTCCTGCACCTATTGTCTATTGTGTATTGTCTCTAACTTGCCAACGCCGCCCAATGTGCCCCAACTACACTTGAAGATAGACACAAAGTGCTGGAGTAACTCAGCGAGTCAGGCAGGTGAGAAGATGCCTGGATCACTGAGTTACTCCAGCATTTTTGTGTCTATCTTCAGCAGAAAACCAGCATCTGCAGTTCCTTTCTACCCATCTGCACTAGTCCCACCTGTCTGTGTTTGGCCCATATCCCTCTAAACCTTTCCTATCCATGTACCTGTCCAAATGTTTTTTTTCGAATGTTTTTTTCGAATCGGAGGAGGAACTTCTTTAGTCAGAGGGTAGTTAATCTGTGGAACTCATTGCCGCAGAGGGCTGTGGAGGCCAAGTCAGTGGATATTTCTACGGCAGAGATAGATAGATTCTTGACTAGAACGCATGTCAGGGGTTATGGGGGTAAAGGCAGGAGAATGGGATGAGGTGGCAGCGATCAGCCATGATTGAATGACGGAGTAGACTCGATGGGCCGAAGGGCCTAATTCTACTCCTACAGTCCCCGCCCCCCCCCCCCCCCCCCCCCCCCCCCCACACACACACATTGTCTACACGCTTTGTAGATTTTGTACACTTTTAGACATTCAAACATAGAAAATAGTTGCAGGAGGAGGCCATTCGGCCCTTTGAGCCAGCACCGCCATTCATTATGATCATGGCTGATCGTCCCCTATCAATAATCCGCACCTGCCTTCTCCCCATATCCCTTGACTCCACTAGCCTCTAGAGCTCTTTCTAACTCTCTCTTAAATCCATCCAGTGACTTGGCCTCCACTGCCCTCTGTGGCAGGGAATTCCACAAATTCACAACTCTCTGGGTGAATTATTCTAAGACTGTGGCCCCTGGTTCTGGGCTCGCCCAACATTGGGAACATTTTTCCTGCATCTAGCTTGTCCAGTCCTTTTATAATCGTATATGTTTCTATAAGACCGCCCCCCCCCCCCCCCCCCCCCCCCCCCCCCCCCCCCCCCCCCCCCCCCCCCCCCCCCCCCCCCCCCCCCCCCCCCCCCCCCCCCCTGCTAAACTCCAGCGACTCCAAGCCTGGTCTTTTCAATCTTTCCTCATATGACAGTCCCGCCATCCCAGGGATGAATCTCGTGAACCTACGCTGCACTGCCTCAATCACTAGGTAACATTATAATAGTCTGTGCTTCAAATACCTCCTCTGGCAGCTCGTTCCATACACCCACCCACCTGCTAAATCTTTTCAACAGGGCGAAAGGGAAACTATTTCGGAAGCTTGAAGACAGTCCCAAGAAAAGATTTAAGCCCCAGCCGGGCTGTACAGTATCGAACGTTTTGTGTCAACGCTTCACCCACAGCGCCGGTTCTAATCCTTCGCTCCATTGATGCTGCCTCACCCGCTGAGTTTCTCCAGCATTTTTTGTCTAACCTTCGATTTTTCCAGCATCTGCAGTTCCTTCTTAAACATTTCGTCTACTCCACTGCGAATTCACTTCAAGGTGGTATGCCTAGTTTGAAGAAGTTCTCCTCCTCTCTCCGAAGTCTGTGGAGTTCTCTGCCTTCTC
>NW_026575275.1:120000-122500 GCF_028641065.1 Leucoraja erinaceus | reverse complement strand
AATATAAGTACCCATAAAAGATCTTGTAATTACAAAAAAAATCCCATAAATAAATGCATATACAGTCACAAAATAACACACGTTGATACTCCACGCTTGTGCCAAAGCTCTGAGAGATGGCACACGTTTTAGTCGAAGTACCACACAGCTACTCACACTTACAGAAAGCACTTGTACGCAAAGCATGCACACACACACACGCCTGTACAAAATCGTTTAAGAAGGAACTGGAGATGCTGGAAAATCGAAGGTAGACAAAAATGCTGGAGAAAGTCAGCGGGTGCAGCAGCATCTATGGAGCGAAGGAGATAGGCAACGTTTCGTCCCGAAACGTTGCCTATCTCCTTCGCTCCATAGATGCTGCTGCACCCGCTGAGTTCCTGTACTAAATTGGTTGGGGCTGTAAACATGATTAATACAACTCTGCATACGAGGTTATGTTGATATCAACGCTTAAGGGGATTTAAATAGTTGGTCATCAAAAAAAATAATAAGAACATCTAACAAATAGACACGTATAAGCGCCCGGGGAATTGCAAACGATTAGATATAGAAGGGTCGCCTCATCCATGTTCTTCAGAGATGCTGCCTGACCCGCTGAGTTACTCCAGCACTCGGTGTCATTTCTTGAATAGGTCTACACACACACACACGAGGAACCTTAGACGCCGGGAACTGGAGCAAAACACAAACTGCTGAAACAATACAGCGGGTTTGAGGAGGGACTGGGACAGGCGATGTTTCTAGTCGAGACCCTTCCTCGGGGCTCGCTAGAATTTAGAAGATTGAGGGGGGCTCCTATAGAAACGTACACAATTTTTAAGGGGTTGGACAGGCTAGATGCAGGAAGATTGTTCCCGATGTTGGGGAAGTCCAGAACAAGGGGTCACAGTTTAAGGATAAGGGGGGAAATCTTTTAGGACCGAGATGAGAAAAACATTTTTTCACACAGAGAGTGGTGATTCTGTGGAATTCTCTGCCACAGAAGGTAGTTGAGGCCAGTTCATTGGCTATATTTAAGAAGGAGTTAGATGTGGCCCTTGTGGCTAAAGGGATCAGAGGGTATGGAGAGAAGACAGGGATGGGATACTGTTCAAGAAGGAACTGCAGATGCTGGAAAATCGAAAGTACACAAAATTGCTGGAGAAACTCAGCGGGTGCAGCAGCATCTATGGAGCGAAGGAAATAGGCAACGTTTCGGGCCGAAACCCTTCTTCAGGCTGAGTTGGATGATCAGCCATGATCATATTGAATGACGGTGCTGGCCCTAATTTCTATGTTTCTTCAGATAATAGACATCAACTCGCGCTGAGAGGGTCGTAAACAATGCAGTCATTGGCACAATACAAGCGCTCGCCTGTGTAAAAACCGCGAAGCGATGTACACACCGTCACAAAATAATATCATAGCATGCCAGTGAATCTATAGAAATATTATCAGCGCCGCAGCGGGCTGTCAGGACACAGAAGCAAGTTATTTTTAACTAAATAGACAATTTCGTTTGGGGTTATCTATAATTGACACTGTTTTTGTTTACCACTTAACCCAGTCATAACTCAGCCACGCCGAGAGAACTGATAACACCAGATAAACATCAGATACAATTGTGGCCCGCAAGTGGTTTTGTGTTCTGTTTGAAACTTAAAAATGTGAACGTTTTCTTTGGATTGGGTCTAAAATCTTCAAATCTTCTTTCACTCGCTCTCTCCAGAGATGCTGCCTGTCCCCAGCTGAGTTACTCCAGCGTTATGTGTCTATCTTCGGTGTAAACTAGCATCTGCAGTTCCTTCCCACGTTAAAAATCTTCACGGTTTGCTTTGTCAAGGCAGGGGAATGCAGGAACAGTTTTTTTGTGTGTGTGCTTACACATTTAAACCATGCCTAGCCTACATCAGAGAGAATTTTGTGGGATTTTTTTTTTACACCCAATGTACATATTTCCGAGCAGTTGCGAAATAAATATTTTCATTAAAATAAACGGTTATTAGAGTCCCATGTACCGAGGAACAATGAAAAAAAATTGCCATTACATAACGAGTTAAGAGTCTCTCGCGCAATATAGTGGATTTCTCTTTCACACCCAACTTGAAACATATAAGACAGTTAAGGGTTTGGACACGCTAGAGGCAGGAAACATGTTCCCGATGTTGGGGGAGTCCAGAACCAGGGGCCACACAGTTTAAGAATAAGGAGTAAGCCATTACGTGCTGTGATTGTTATAAGGTTATATTCTGAGTGCAGGTAGATGGGACTAGGGGAGAATAAGTGTTCGGCACAGACTAGAAGGGCCGATGTGGCCTGTTTTCATGCTGTAATTGTTATATGGTTATATGGTTATTTAGAACGGAGACGAGGAAACACTTTTTTCTCACAGAGAGTGGTGAGTGTGGAATTCTCTGCCTCACAGAGGCAGGTTCTCTGGATGCTTTCAAGAGAGAGCTAGATAGGGTTCTTAAAAATAGCGGCGTCAGGGGATATGGGGAGAAGGCAGGAACGGGGT